>NC_045129.1:6317791-6622819 GCF_007655135.1 Punica granatum
TATATGTCATTTTCCAGTTGTGCTTCCCACCCCCCCCCCCCCCTCTCTCTCTCTCTCTATATATATAGATAATATTATGCCCTGCATGCCTCATTTTTATAAAGATTTTATTAAGATAATATTATATGTTTAGAGAATCATATACATAATTTTTAGATTGTGCTTGCCCTTTTGATAAGGTGCAATATATATGCATGTGTTTTATATAATCTATATATGTTTTATATAAACTATATATAGGTATAAGGCATACCGTATACATATATATATATATATACGTACATAGTCATTCATATGATAGATATTTTGTTTTTATATGATCTATATTTATATTCTCTATAAATAAGCAAACATGTGCTTTAGTCTATATATATTCAAAATATATTCTTTATACATATATATACGTTCAATTTCACACACACAGAATCTCGAGATGTATTGATGAATAAGAAAATTGTATAATTTAAATATAAAAGGATTTCTTAAAAATTAAGTGATGACGTAGCAAAATGAGATAACTCCGTTTGATGAGGTAACTGCCTGAGAATTCGATTTACAGTTCGGCTATAGATTATAATCCTGATTCTTCTTGAATGAAAGAATATATATAAATTCTGTAAATTATCTTTGAAAAAAAAATTGTAGGCGATCAATAATTGAACTTTTTCTCCTCTTTACTGCAGAAAATTTTGTGAAGGGGTTTATTCCCTCCTTTTAATGTGGATAGGATCTATCTTTTCTACCAGTCCCCAACTCCCAAAAACTCCTATCAATGACACCAAGATATTCTCCTGCACTCATATGGAATTATTGGGAACATGAACCACATCCATGCTTCAGTTCTATGCACCTCATTTGTTAATGTGTGCATGTTTCTAACCATACATAAATTTTAAAGAGAGAAAGTAAACCTTTTTGGCAAATCATCATTTCTAAATAATTACCAATAATTTTAGAGCCTATGAAAGTAATTACTCAATGAAGGGTGTCTGTTTAGAATCTACAGTCAGCATAATTAAATTTCGAACCACGATAGTACTTCGGATAGACATTTGCACTTTACAAACATATTTTCCTGTACGTACGACACATCAAAAAACTCATCATGGACTGAGATGTTTATTATCCTTATTAATTATCCTATAACAATATAATTTGTAAAATTGAGTTGAGCGTATGCATATATATATATATCCACTTCCATCAATTTCCACATTTTTTTGGGGGATTTTTTTTTGTGGGGGTTCAGTCGAGGTGATATTATATATCTCCCTTGATTTCAACCTGTAACAGTCCCAATTCCATTTTTCGACAATTCTGACTGCTGCAGTCACTCCCTCTTGCTTTCCTCCGTATGTATATATCTCTCTATCTCTTCTGCGAATTAACTTTTTCAGATTTGCGTTATTTTGTTGACATTGACAGCGCCATCATGAGATTTTGCCTTTCCTTATCATAGCATTTACAGTACACCTTACAAGAATCACACACGCTCTCTCTCTCTCTCTCTCTCTCTCTCTCTCTCTCAGAATCATATTATATTCCGGATTGGGTATTAACAGGATCCCTAATAATTATTAGGGTTAGATTAGGGTATAAACTCAGAGACAGTTATATATTATGAGTTATTATGGTAATCCAAACTAAGCCAATTCGCAATCCAAGCTCATGCGAGCTAGAGCTCACGAGCCCATATGAGCTCAAGCTCTGCTGGTTTGGTGAGCCTATACGAGCCAAGCCGAGCCTTCGCTAAGTACAACGAACCAAGCCCAAGCTCGAAGAGTTAAGCTTGCACGAGCTCAAGCTCGGGCCAAAGCTCTTGAAATAATAAATGAGCCGAGCTCGAGCCTAGTATATTCGGGCTCGGCTCGGCTCATTTACTCCCTATGTTAGATTGAATGATTAACTTCTAATTTAATGGGTTGTTCATAAAAGAAAAATATTAAATTGAGAAAACACGAGTAATTAATCCTCACTTTCTTGTCATGCATTTATGTAATAACATGTATTATCGTATTTTTTTTCTATTTTTTGTATGGAAAGATGAGTCCAATAAGGCAGTAAACGAGGCTTTCAGATTTTAAGAAGAAGAATGGAAATTCTTCAGAGCTGATTATAAGTCCTACTCCGCATAGAATGTATTGCAGAAGGTATCGGTTCTTATGAGCAGCTAAGGAGCCAAAATTCTTTGGATTCTATCATCCTAGAATATTTAAGATGTATATATGTTAGGAATTTTTCTGAAATTTAATTAGTTGTATCGTACATATTTTAACAGATTAATTGCTAGAGGGATTGGATGTTATCGTACGGTGTGCTCGCATAAGATGTTGGAACTGTTAAACTTGACTTCAGCCAGTTATCCACTAGATCCTCCATTTCATAGAGCTATACTTATAATGAAGACCCTTTTTTTTTTCCAGTGATCAATGGGGCCGGAGCCCGAATAATGAAGATTTCTAGGGTTCCAAAGTTCTAACATGTATGGATGTAATATGCATGTAAATATTTTTGCTCATGAATAGATTTCTTAAAATCAGTACTTCATAGTTTACTTGCAAGCACTCATGATCAAGTTCTTGTTGGTTGTCTAGTAGAAGAATGTTTGAATCATGGGATTGGTGTACTCCCAAGATTCTTCCAATTTTTCCTCGTGTATAAGCTTCGTTTGACTGGAAAGGCTTTATTCCCAGGAAAATGATGGCTTTTGGTTCGACTATCGTGGATTATATGAAATGTGAAAATTGAAGAGAAAATTTAATTATAAATTTTTTTAATGCGTTAAAAGTTGAAAGGTGAGATTATTATGTTATTATATTGGATTACGATGAATGTTGGTGATAATATAATATATAATTTATTTTTGCAGTGATGATCGTGAATTTCACTGCCGTAATTTCCATTGTAATCTAATAATTCCACCTATTTTGAATGCAAAGCCTTTATCGAACACGACTTGTAAAGTTATAACTTGAGCAAATAATTACAATTATTAATTTTCACAACATCTATTAACAATGCCATAAAATAGTATGTAAGGTTCGAACTACACAGTGAAACAAACTGCGAGTAAGGGGGTGTTTGGTTTGAGTATTGTTAGATAATATGGAATGTGAAGATCGAAGGAAAAGTTTAACTACAAATTTTTTTTTCTTGGACTAAAAGTTGAAATATGAGATTGTTAAATTATTTTGATTACGAGGAATGTTGGTGATAATATAAATACATGCTTTATTTTTGATGAGATGATTGTGGATCCACGACCGTAATCTCTATTATAATCTAACAATTCTACTTGTTTTGAATGCAAAGTCTTTATCGATTACGGCTATAAAGTTCTAACTCGAGCAAATGATTATAATGGTTAACTTTTACAACATCTACAAGCAAGCGCCGTAAAATACTATGTAAAGTTCGAACTTTACAATAGAACCAAACACCCCCCGTTTGGATCAATGTATTCTTCGGATTTTTTCGGGAAAATTCGAAGATTATGACTTATTTTACGTCGTTGGGCATAAATTCTTTAGGGGTGTGATTAAGAAATCATTTTCTCGGGTTAGGATTTTATGGGGAAAGTTGAAAATGTTTCACGATCGAAATGCTTAGTAATATTGGATTACGGTCGGGGGTTCCGCATTTTATCTCTATAAAAAAATCATTATCACCAATATCCCTTGTAGTATAATATATTTATCAAACATAATTATCTTACTTTTTGACTTTTAACTAACGTAAAATAATTTCATAGTTAAATTTTCCTTATAATATTCACATTTGCCGTAATTTAACAATATTCGTAATGGTTTCCCATGGGATTGTAAATCCGGGGAATCAAAATCTCATCATGACAGGTGATATTCTTGGATTATCATTGTGCGTCTCACCATCGAAATTCCTCAATTTCTCAACTTTGTCCATCTTCCTTTCTCATCCTGCACCTCCCGAGCTCTACAAATAAATAAGGGCGTTCTTGTAATTTGCATTCATTTTTCTGTCAAATTATATTTATTATAAGAACCTAGTATAATAAGATAGAAATAATAAATTTCTAATAAATGGTCATGAGTAGTTCCACCTAAGTATCAAATCTAGGACCTTTTGATCACTTAAAAACGACACGAGCTATTGCATTACACTCTCTTTAATTCTATCAAATTATTTGGAGTACCAAAATCGCTCTAATATCTTATTACCTTCTATATTACATAGAATTCAATATACTTTCATTTTTTGGGGCGAATATAAAATTTCAAATATAAAATTTTCACATTTTGACATATACACTTCAAGGATTTTCAAAATAACTAGTGAATTTTTCTTGTTATGCTTAACATTCTCGGTAATCTGACGAAACTCAAACCAAACACCGCCTAAGAGTAAAGGAATTATTGGGTTTTATTTGTCCTAGCTACTGGGGTTAAAGCAAGAATTGGGGCTATTGTTTGGGGGTCTAGGAAAGCTATTAATTGTCACATCCCTCTCCTCAGTTTCGATCATCAACTTTATGAGACTTTGATTTGGCAGTGAATTGAAACCCTCTCTCTATCTTATTCAAACTGCTGATAGCAGCTTACCTCATTCAATAGGTGATAACCTTCCTTGCACTGCATCTTAAAAAGAATTTTGCTCATCGGAGCAATCACATCCGTTGATTATCTCGGTTTATAAATTCTTTCCAAACGATCCATACTAAGGAAGCATTTCTCGTTACGTACAATATTGAGCTACCCCATTGGAGATATTATTCAGTACATGATACACTATAGTTCCTGTCCCCAGCTTTTTTCTTCGAGGTAATCATCTTCTTGATGTTATTTTCAATTCCACCATATCTTTCACTGGTACACCACCAGATCAGTTCCATATCTCTCTTTCCCTCCTGAGTTCTCTAGTCTTTAGACTGCTATGCTTGTTAGAGTCTCTTTTTCGTTCTTGGCAGAAAAGGAAATATTACCCACCGGACTCCGGTAAATATAATTACGACTAAACTCTTACGAAATTAACTTCTTAAAATAAGTAATTACGGAATTATGATCATCGATTGAAGAGGTCATGTAATTACATCGTAGACTAGAGCTTGGCCAACAGCCCGAGCAAGATAACATAGTAATTTAAAAACTTCCTATTTTCATGGGCAGATCGCATTTTAGGAATAAAATCTGGCCTGTAGTCAGAGGATCTTATCAATCAAGAAAAACTATAGGGCTCACTACTAAGTGACGGCTTGATAAATAGAACTTATTAGTCGGTCCGGTTCGTCTGATCCACAAAAATAATATCTCCTTCCCAAGTCGTGGCCGATAAATGAGCTTGACAATCAAGAATGGACCCTGGACTTACAGACCACTTTAAAAGCTTTCTATACCAATTTAAATAATATTCAATAAGCACATTCCTCCCCCCCCCCCCCCCCCCCCCCCCCCCCCCCCCCCCCCCCCCCCCCCCCCCCTCTTGACCACTCTAAACTCAAATTTTAATTGCCTTTTTTTCTTCTCAATCAGTTAGCGAGATTCAGTGTTGCCGACGTGTATAGCGCAAGGGTTGAGTTATGATAGATGGACTAAGAAGTCATCTTGTCAAGAATGTAAGAAAGAGGAATTGATCTCGTCCAAATATGATGGAATACCAAGAATAGGGTTTTCCAATATCATTAAAACATTATGATAAGTTCACAAATTTGTTATTATACAAGAACAAATATATAACATATACATATACATTGGCTGGAATATGATTGTCTATGTTACTTGCATAACTTGATAAAGTATTGTGGTGTATGTACAAGTACGGGGGGATCAATGAATGCACTTCATCATTCCCAAGTAAAGAACTTTCTCAAAATGGACAGACTCCCAAGTACAGCAAACACACACAACATATGCTCTATGTGAAGATTCTTCCAACACTTTCTCTCTTCATTTGCTCAGTGGCAAGGAAATAATATAAACAATTTCATTGGAAACCCTAAATGAAAAAAAATAAAAAATTACCGCTCTCAGTCACTTTCATATATTTTCTGCATTTGTTTCTTTCTTTCTTTTTTTTTTTTTCCCTTCCTTCCTTCTATATGTGTCAGTTTATTACTACAGTTCTAGGAAAGGGAGAGGTTCCTACATGTGAAGGAAGGAAACCCTAGAAATAGTGGTAGTGTGGCCCCATGCAGTTCTACTGGTGATGGCTGGGGCTTTTATTAAGTTAACATCAATGACTTATTGATCTAAATCAACATTGGGCTATACAGAAATATATCTACTGCAATTTCGATCTGCAAAAATCAATCTCGGTTAGCCTGAACATGTTCTTATAGATAGGCTTTTGAAGGGATTTTGGCCACGTATTGCTCACGCAACTTATCGACAACTTCCAACTTAGGAAATTCTTGCTCACTATCGCAAATTACGACTCTCGCGGATTGATTGTGAATGCTGATAAGTAATTCCTGTCACTCGAGTTTTTTTCGAGATTCAGGGTATGTGACCGTAAGTCCCCTCTAACTTCAACAAGCCGAGCCCATAACTTTAGATAAACGTGAGCAACTTTCCCGATCTGTCTCATGACCTCCAAAGTCACATGATCAGCATCGACAGGGCCAAAATCTACCATAGAGATTGACAGGGTTAAGAGTTATTTTTGGGTGATATGAGATGGTTTGCTCCGCCTTTATGCTAAGATATATGCACATGTCTCTGGATGGAAAGAAGAAAATGAATGGCTCCATGTGAATTCTTAACTAGAGATTGACTGTGCCGAGTGCCGACTAGTTTCCCAGCGATAATGAGATTACCTTTTATCAGTTTGGGATGTAACTAGGACCACACAGAAAGAGAGTAAAAAATGACACTGTGGGGAAATGGTTGAGATCAGAATCTCTTTGGGTACCAATAAATGAGCTACATTGACTATTCCTGAAGGGACCACAAAAAAGTACATATTATGTTCTATTAGGTGTGGGACTCCGCCTCAGGTACATTTCATTCACTAGGAGGCTATATATAATATTATACATATATATATGTATGCCTCTATATATGATCTCTTTTTGTTGAATACTCTACTGTATGTTCGAGCAAAAAAAAAAAAAGTCTGCTGTATGATCTCATGTGATAGACAGAGAAAGAAACAGAGATAAAGATATACCTAATTGATGGGCAATTTCATGGATTTTCATGCAAAAAAATAGGGATTCTGTTTGTGACTCCCATTCCTGAAACCCCAAGAAAAATGACAATAAAGAAATGTTTTTACTCGTTTTCCTCGTTTTGGAAAACGGAACGCCATGGAATAACTTTCCATGTTTTCTCAAAGTTCTGCAACAAATGAGAGCAGAAATAATAATAGGGTGAAAACCGAACTCTCATATGCATTCCTCACTAACTATATATAAACTCTCGATGTTTCGTTAAGGTTTTGCAAGTTATTTTATGGTTTTGGTACATACAGAAACTAATAAACCGAACACAATTATCGGAAACTCTCCAGATTGTATCTCGCTGAAAGACACTCACCACAATCATCCCTCGGACCTACAAGTATGCAAACTCCACAAGCAATACCAAAACCCTCAGCTCAAATGAAAACACAAACTGACAAACTCATGGACGAAACCTCCCGAGTATAATGCCATAAGAATCAATTGACTGCAGCAGCAAGACTCAATCTTTGGCAACTCCGAAGATCAATCAATACTGGACATTGAGAAAGGTGAATCCATCAATTCCCCAAGTTCCCCCGGAACCTTGGTCTACTTGAAGAGCCCTGACGAGGTTGATTCCTGTGATGAGGCGAGTCACCGTGAGTTTCATTTCGCTCTGGGTATCCCCTTGCTCCCGAGTTTGCCTCCCTTCTGCCAGACTGCCTCCTTGAATTGCGAGGTCTATAAGAACCGAACCTCCTTGGTTTTTCATCTTCGTATGACAAGGGTTGAATATCCTGCAAGTCGGGCTCAGGGGCATAATTTTTCGGCCGTTTAGATTCATCCATTCTCCTGAATGTTATCGATATCCTGAAATACAGATGAAGAGGCAGATGTAGGTAAGTCAGCAAACCAAACCACACCTGAAAACTGGAAGCAGTTTCCCGTTTTCCAGAACAAGACTGTATCAGAATCATTACCTCTTTGTTGGGACTGCCGGAACACAGTGCTTAGCTACATCAGCTCCATTTCCATTTAAGACAAGAACGGATCTGCATGAAAGCATTAAGTGTTTAGACGGATAAAAAAAAGGCAAAATCAACTAAATTAAGAGTCTCTTAGTATAACTTAATAGATTAAGTGCTTAAGAAAATCAATTATATCTTGTGAGTTGGTTGATGAATATCCACTTTATGAATTATAACTTCATAGGGAGCTTGGGCTCAACCCTCCCTTTAGATGTTCTCTCCATCCTCAGTCTCTCCAAACCGTTTAATAAACTTTGCATACTGAATTTTCAGAAAACCACTAAAGTCAGATTATAGTACTTACCCAACAGGCAGGGAAATGGCCATAGATCCCTCGAACTCACCAGCACCAATGACTTTCAGGTTTGAACCGAAACGTATATTACACTCGCTAAGAAAAGATACAGTACAGAATGGACGGACAAAATCATGGTTGTCTATATGCGGAGGAATGCAATCGCCTTCTTCGTAGATATTCACAATGCAACTGTCGGGTACACAAGTGGGAGGTAGCACGTGCCATCTAACTAATCTCCTTATTATCACCTTGAAAAGATGAGGTATAGGATCTACAAATTCGTTTTGAAGGATGCCAGGTGGATTTCCATTTCTATCCTGCAAGAAGGAATGCAGATGATAAGGCTTCTCAACACATCTGATGCCTAGAATGAAAGGAAACGGGATTCCATGCCACCACAATTCATGAGGTGCTCCATTTCATTCCACTCCTATCTCATATTATCGTATCGAATGAGCTATTACTATTCTTATAGAATCAATTAAACTTCTATAAGTTATATTCTTATGGCATGTTATGCAGAACTATGAAATAGAAAAAAGGCAGTGGGATACAGCTCAGCAGAAACTTACTGTCGCATAATTGTAACAGCAACCGAACTGCAGAGTTACACGGCCCTTCCCCCTCATCCACTTATGCGGGGCTGAGTATGTCCGATCTGTAGAAAGTAAGCAGATATTCAACGCTTCAAGAACTAATCATGATCAGTGACAAGGCCAGAGTCATTCATGTGCAAGCACAACTACTTTAACAGTCTCACTCCGGTTTTGCATATGCCCAGGAATATTTTCATAATTAAGGTTCATTTATGGAAACATGAGGAATGAGACAGGACACACAGAGAAAGATCAACTCCTGCTTTAGATCAAACAAAGTAATAGGTTGACTATTGGTTTGCAACAACCACAGATACTCCTAATTGATGACATTACTGTATTTTCTTTTGGATTATTCTTCTCCAGCTAGATACTTCACGGAATGGCCATTTTGCTCATCCTTTCATTTCTTTTAACTTCTGAACTAATATTACAGTTTCAGGATTATTAAAAGAAAAGAGCTTCACTATGGTTATGGCAACCAAAGGAAACAACTATAGGCACACAACTTTGCAAAATGAAATATCATCTCTCTAAAAGTACCAACAATCAAGTATAAAATAAACAAAATAGAGTGTAAGTTTGATTAGACCTAAGAAAACAGAGAATTCAGCCTAGATCCAGATAGCTAAGTAACACGAGATTCTAGTTACTTGAAGATTTTAACAAGATTCTCAATTCAACTACATGAACTAGCTTCTGGTATGGCTCAAGCTTATGCACATGCACATGACAGGGCACAGGTTAGCATATACGGGCAATGTGTATCATGTACTTTCATGAATATAGTTCTCATAGTCAAAGAAGGGATTAATTATTGAAGAAAAGCTAATAACATAACCCAAACAGTCAATTGTTTCTGTGAAATAGTTAAACCTTAGCAAAAACATAGACGAGCACATAATTGTCACGTGAGACATAAGCAAGGCATAGAATGCAGGGCGGAGTAGCTGACCTTTCAATTCTCCCCTTTTTCCCTTTTCCTGAAGTTCGTAAACATAGTCAACTATCCGCTTCTGTTCCGCAGCACTAAAAACACCGGTGTGAAGTTCAAGTCCTTGTAGGATATTTACAAGCTTTCCATTTATCCTCTCAAAGCATATGAAATCCTTGTTCCTCTTAACGTTCATAAACCGTATCTGCTCTCGTTGTTCCCTAGGTAACTTTGGCTTCTCAGGAACTGCTGATATCCTCAGCTCGCCAGTGGAAGCATCCACATCAACAACTCGTTTGCCAGCTTCCTGTTCATCTTCCTCCTCCAGCTCATCCTCCTGTGCCATGTCAGCCCAAGACATATGGGGACTCTGACTCCCAACAGCAAGTGATTCACACATAGTAGAGCTAGTTGATACTTCCGGGGAGGGTTCGAAGCATCCCTGGGCCCCATCTTTCCAACTACCCAGTGAATGTGTCTCTGCCTCATCTTGGTCACTGCCCAATGAATTCCTGTCACAGTTATCGTCGTTGTTCTCATTAAATTCAGGAGCTTCCTCAGCATTAGAAGTCAGGGTATTGAGACCCTCCTCTGATTGCAAAGGTTTTGGTTCACCATCAACTCCTGTCATCCAGGTTAGAAGAATAAAACATGCATACCAACTAATTGAAATTCCATTAAGCAGCATGTACATGTTCAAGGAAGCAAATAGCATAACCAGAGGAAGTACCGACAAGCTGGAGATCATTTTTAGTGGCTAGAATCCATAAATCGGGCGTGCTAAAAATTACTGGAGGAAGAAAAGACATAATATTTCACGGTAGAATGACAGCTAAAAAACCATGATACGAGACCATTATTGTGCAGAAAAAAGGCGGTATCTTGTGGAGAAACACTGGAAAGCTTGCCCAGATTTGATTCATCCCGATTTAGAAACTGGGAACAGAATGCTTCTGGTTGATCGCTAACAATAAGTCAACATCCCCCGCATCTTTGTTTCTATTGCATTCTATCTCATCTAATTCCGTCATGCAGTATTTGCAAAAACTGAACTACAGAATGAAGTGGTTCTTCTCCCAATTAAATTCATCATACAAGAAGGCCTTACTCATGCAGAATCGATTTTGTTTTGATTTAGTCCTGTGTCGTCCCCATCAAGTTCTTCAGTGTCGGAAGACCAATACAGTTGAAGGAGAAGAAGAGAGTAACCAACATTATACACAATATCCTACTCTGAATTAACTACAGCTGAATTAAGCTCAAAAGCACAAACTTTCCAACGCCCACCAGCAGAATTGTGCCGAACGAGCGCTACCGAGCTGTCTAAGCCCATAATTTTGGACGAATTCCTCAGGAACCGAACTCATAGCAAGAACGGAGAGGAGAGAGTACCGGGGGCGGCGAGGGAGCACACCCGATCGGAGAGGACCTTGGAGCAGCTGGGGCACAGATCCCGGGAGAGGAAAGGGAGCCACGTCGTGAGGAACTCCGAGGCGATTCGGAGATCCGCCGGCTGGTACTTCTCGAGGAACGGATCCTCCGGGTTCCGCTGACCGTCGGCCATCGCGAGAGAGCCCCCAGCTCGAGTCTTTTAAGTCTCAGAGAGAGAGAGAGAGAGAGAGAGAGAGAGAGAGAGAATAGTTCGCCTAGTTTCGAATCCAACATATATTTATGGGATAGATTAGCCTATATTGGCCAAATTATTATCTGATTAGATATTTTTGTGTTAAGTTTGGAGGAAGTATAATAATTATATGATCCGAATAATTTTTTTGGTTTAATTTTAACAGTATTTCAACCTATACATGAAAATATTCATCTAAAGTATTCTTCAATGAGATGACATATTCGGTGAGACTAGTTATGCTTTCAGTGGAATCCGAGTCTTACACTGGAAGGGACATACCCACGTATGGTATATTACAGCTACACCAAACCTGTGATTCTCATGTATGTACTTTCTTTGTAAACATCAGCCAATCATTATATTATCCCATGACATCAACTAATGATATCATATCTCAATAATTAATGTAATTTAAGACGTAGATGTGATGTAATGCCGTATACCCGTGTTCATGAATGAAGCGAACGAAAGTGCATTTTGTATTGCGGATGCCATAAAACTGTGACATTTATATATATTCTCGAAAGTTTCAGTCCTAATTATAAAATATTTTATGGATTCTCTCGTCAGTTATTTTTCAAAACAAAGTGGCTCATCATCAGCTACAGCTCCGATCGATGCTACCAAACACAAAATGCAAACTCAACGCCCTCAATTGCCACAATAAATAGATCGGCACAATCAAAATGCACAATTAACGAACATAAAGTAAAAGTTCTGGAGGTAAATAACATAACCACCAGTTATAATATTCATCTACATGCACTTTAAACTCGATGTAGCCACAGATTCTCCGTTGCAATGTAATACAACTAATATTCAACCACACATGATCTAAACTTGATTTCGCGACAAGTACTCCACTGTGCTCACTAACTGTCAATCGAAAATCTACAGGACCATCCATCGAATGCAAAATGCGCGAAAGAGGCCTGTATAAGTGACGGTCGACTTTTTTGACAGCATGGCTCAGCAAAGAAAGCCTAAAGGAAACCGGAGCAATCATGTTTACATCAACCCGAAGCTTTCATGGATCAGCAACGGGTTGCGGAAGATCTGGTTTCTGAGTCTTACATCTGTCAGAACATGAGTAAACAGAGTTCAGCCTATTGAAAATACTAGTATCCCTTGGCATGAGAGAGAAATGTGAATAGGCAATGGAAGTTGATCAATAAGAAGCAGAAAGTATGCAAGCCCCATATATGAATTTGCACGGCCAGGTGATTCAAGCAGTTCAAAAGATCACCGTAAAAACCACTTTGTATACTCAGTCATCACTTTTATCTTCATCAAGTTTCAAAATAAGTTGGCAATACGAACTTCACTGCAGAAATTGACAAGAAATATCTGAAAATGTACATAGAACCTCAAGAGTAACATATACAAACCTATTGCACTCTTTTCTGGATTTGTAGTTATGGTTGTTACAATTTGTGCACATCCAATCACCATCCCGCCATTGTGTTGCTCTGATAAGAAGAGTGGCAAAGCATCAGAATCTCTGTTTAACCATTCTAAGCCATTTCAACCAAGGTATCGGCAACCATTTGTTTAGTCTTGAGAAGTAATATTAAAGTAATCTGTAAATGGAATTGATTTGAATATACAATTTGCATTAATGAAAATCATGGGGTTGATTTACCCTTTTCCGGGGAGAGATGCAGCTGCTTGACATGAAGTCTGGACTTGCATATTTGAAGCCACAACGGAATCGGCAACCGGAAGAGAGGCATAATCTCCATTTCTTGGAACAAAGCTACCTCCAGATACTTGCTCAAAGCCCCTGTAGGATTGCTGGTCTATGGTTGTCTATATATTCATACAAAGTCAGAGAAGTTGGTCAGAGCGAAGATTTTTAAATGATGAAAGTAATCAGTACCCTCCATCCATGGCTCAATAGCCTACACATGAAATCCGTGGGAAAAGCACTCACCATTCTGGCATTCAGTCTCTTGTTATCCCACTCATCGATGAGATTTTCAGAAGCTAGCCGCTTCATTCCAAGTGCTTTATATATACACACAGTCAGAGAAGAAAGGACAAATCAGTCACAAATGAACTAACAAAACTTATTCTCAAAATGACATTTTCTCCCAAGAACTCAAGAAGGTGACTCCAACAAAGCCAAAGGGAGATGATCAAAGAAAAAGTAAATTAAACATCACATTATCATGCCATCCATAAATATGCATCGGATACTAAAATGAATCAGGCCTGAATCATGCATCTCTGCCTTATTCTCATTAAGGAATTGTACCACTTATTATGCATGAGAATTGCAAATCAGCTAGTGATACCAGAAATAAGAATCTAACTCGAACCAATTAGAATTGTGAGTACCTGATGGCATGGTGCTCATAAAAGCATTGCACTTTTTACACTGTACATGGGATCAAACTTAAATTACGTCAATAACCATGTGGGGTGTGTGTGTGCGCGTTTTTTTTTTTTGGAGTGGGTGCGCACACTAGAAAATTATTAGGAAGAGCAATCATACCTGCGTACGAGAAGAGTAATTATGAAAACCACAGCGGCATATCCAATCACCATTACGCCATCCTTTTAGACCAGGAGGAAGCTGATTGAAAGGGTTCGGAAATGGAAGTCCTGCATTAAGGTTTCCACCTAAGAGCCTGGGTGACTGAGCTCCGTAGTTATCAAATTCCCTAGCAGAGGAATTTAAGGGAACCTCCTGAAGATCACCACTGCCCATTGCTCCAACTTCCATCTTTCGTCCCAATACTTCTTGGACCCTGGCAAAATAATGTGAATAAGTTGGGAGTGAAGCTCCAGCCATGGCAATTGCTGGCAATGCCGCCACCTCCTTTGGTTGCCCACACTTTTTGCACTTTTCCCTTGATGCATAATTGTTGTTAGTGCAACCTATTGATCCAATTCCAGGCAAACCCGACCAAGAACGCAGCCCAGGGGAAGGAATCGAAGCCAAGAATACGCACACCAACCAGCCCATCCCAGACAACACACCCACAAAAACACAAACCAACTCAACCTAATTGATAGTAAGCTTCGCATTTAAATAAACGAAATGGAAACATCATATCTAGAAGATAACTACACAACACACCAATATATATCAATGAGAAAAGAGATTATCCAATGCCAAAGTAGGCAAACAAATGCTGTATTGAGCAGCAACAGAGAACTACATATTCGTTCGCACGCATAAGTGCACCCTTATCATAAGCCCCTACGAACTTCAATAGTTTCATATGATCGTAATCGTTAAGTGAAAGCAGAAACGAGAGAGATTTTCAAAACTAAGCGATCATATGAACGAAACAGTAACCAAAGTTGTTCAGTATCTATGCAAGGAATTCATCCCCAACCAAGCAAGTTGCTGAAGAGAACTTCCACCCGGCAACTTCAGCAAGAGAGTAACCCGTACATCACTGGAACTGAAGTGAGCACTCAAAACGATCGGCAAAGGTGGAAAAAACACAAGAAAATGAAACTTGAAGCTGAGATCACGGAGACGAGAAAGGAAGAAGGTGCAGAGACTCACCGGTGCAGATCCAGTCACCGGCGCGGGGAAGCCATTTGGAATCGGCGGGCGTTTTGGCGTCGACGAGGAGGCGTGGCTGCTTGCATCTGTTGCAGAACGATCTGAACGCGTAGTTCCGATTGTTGCAGCTGCTGCACTCCCAATCTCCTTCTCTTCCTTCCGCCATTGCTGTCCCCTCGCCCTGTCTCTCGAGATTCATGGCAATGGCGTCCTTTACCAGTTAAAAGGAACGGTACAGAGTGGGAGAGAAGAGAACCACTCCCAGAGCTGATAGTGGGCCGAGCTGCTCAGCGGGAAAAATCCGGCCCATTTTTGGTTTTGGGCCTCACGGCCCATTATCCCAATTGACCCCGGCAGCAGAGGCCTCGGGGGTTCTCCTATAAAAGCTTAGAAACCCTAACATTTCCCTCCCGCCGGCGCACTGATACTCATTTCGCTGCCGCCGTCTTCTTCCTTCTCCGGCAATGGGTCGCGTTATCCGAGCGCAACGTAAGGGTGCGGGGTCGGTGTTCAAGTCCCACACCCACCACCGGAAGGGCCCCGCCCGTTTCCGCAGCCTCGACTTCGGCGAGCGTAATGGCTACCTCAAGGGCGTCGTCACCGAGATCATCCACGACCCCGGCCGCGGCGCCCCACTTGCCCGCGTCTCCTTCCGCCATCCCTTCCGCTACAAGAAGCAAAAGGAGCTCTTTGTTGCCGCTGAGGGCATGTACACCGGCCAGTTCGTCTACTGCGGGAAGAAGGCCACCCTCGTCGTCGGCAATGTCCTCCCCCTCCGGTCCATTCCCGAGGGTGCCGTCGTATGCAATGTTGAGCACCACGTCGGGGACCGTGGGGTCATCGCTCGCGCCTCCGGAGATTACGCGATTGTCATCAGCCACAACCCTGACAATGACACCACTAGGTAAAAGCTATAATTGGTCTGCGGTACTGTCTGACCTGTCGATTTTAATAATCTAATCAGCTCAATTCGAATGCGTGTCGGTGAAATATTCGTGAATCTGATGATTTGATGGTGGAATTAGATCTGTCGTTGCTCAATTTTGATCTGCAGAAAGTTGCTTCGTTTGTGTCGAACTTGTTGAGCTATTATTTTTCGTATTATGAATTATTAAAGATCATTTTTTTACGACAGATTCGAAGCTTCTTGTGGAGATGAATTCAGCCCTGCAATATTTTAGATCTGTATTGCTTGTTTGTGCGATTTTTAATTATTGAATTATCGCAGTCTATATTGCTTGCTTGTTTTGTAGCATCATGGAATTGGTCGCCTTTTCTGTTAGTCCGAGGTTTAGGTATTTCTGCAATTTTTGAGAGTTGATGATTGTATTGCATTGCCCTGAGAAATCGAACCCACGGGAATTGCAGGAAGTCATTTGTTTTAATGAAGTTTTAGAAACTCGGGTAGTTTGGCCAGCCAGTTGTGCGTACCTGCATTGCTGAATGCTTGACACAAATGTTTTGCTATGCTTTCCTCAACACGTTTTAGGATTCTCTGCAATATAAGAAAGTTCGAGGTTTTTCTGGACAATGTAAACTGTTGCCGTCAATAAGCAACTCAAACAGATAACTGACCTGCAGAGGATCCTTTTCAGTTGCAATATGCCCAAACCAAACTGCTGCAGTGTATTCGATCGAATTCCTGAACCAACGCAATTTGGGGACATATGTTGGAAGTGGTACAGAAAAATGGTAAAAGACAACGGTGTCACTTGTGCTTGTAGAAACAGTGTCATTAATGTCATAGCTGAGAAAGGAGTAGAGGCTTCAATGCATGCTCGCTAGACAGTGTAAAATCTGACGAGTCTCTACTCAATCGTTGTGGCAGGATCAAGCTTCCATCTGGGTCCAAGAAGATTGTGCCGAGCGGGTGCAGGGCAATGATTGGGCAAGTCGCAGGAGGGGGTAGGACTGAGAAGCCGCTCCTGAAGGCAGGCAATGCCTACCACAAATTCCGGGTGAAGAGGAATTGCTGGCCGAAGGTCCGTGGTGTGGCCATGAACCCCGTCGAGCATCCTCATGGTGGTGGTAACCACCAACACATTGGCCATGCCAGTACTGTCAGGCGTGACGCGCCGCCCGGGCAGAAGGTCGGTCTCATTGCTGCCCGCAGGACTGGTCGGCTCCGTGGACAGGCTGCCGCCAGTGCTGCTAAAGCCGACAAGGCTTGAGAGATTCCTGCAGTTTAGTTATGTTTTTCAGTTATTTTATTTTGATCTCACAGTTCTCAAAGCTTTGGAGTACGAAATTTGTAGCTTATGACAACTCTTTGTATTGGAAATTTTGCCTCTTGTTTGAAGGTTCAGAAAGTATTTGGTAAATGGAATGACATTGGTTGCATGTTGGTCTGGTTGTATTGGTTGCATGTTGGTCTGGTTGTTCTTTTTTGCTGGTACTAATTCAATTCTTTTTTCATCCAAGACCGAAGAAAATGGAGGTTTGAGCCATTGTTGGGCCCGATGACTGGAAATAGGTGGAACGAACAAAAATGATCATATCAACTTGTTGCATGGACAGTTCATTTTGCTTCGTTCTTGTAGTAGCAAACATGACTCTATGGCAAGGAATGCATATCTAAGCATGGAATCAGATGGACATTGCTAACGTTATATCGATTCGTTCGCTTCACCTGTTCACAGTGTGGGTAGTTTCAGCTTGGCCGTGAAGTCGAGTGTAGAGCGAAGATCATGATGTCCGAGCAACTGAGCAAAGTCCTCTTTAAGAGGATTCAATTCATTCATTTGTTAACTCAATTATAGATCGGTAGTGTCTTGGTTCGACTTCACAAGAGTTGGACCTGTGGGGGACCGGTGAGCCAATTACCTCTCGATATCTCCATCCGATCCGATGTTCTTACTAGATTTCCTATGCCTCGGAAAACAAATCCGTGGATTATCCTTCGTGCTTCATCCTTATAGATCGTACTAGATTTCCTATGCCTCGGAAAAGAATACCGCGGATCGTTGTTATGGAAGTGCACCCCGCTGGTGATATATTACCGACTGTTCCATATAATCATATTCATAGTGTTTAGCTTAAGGAGAATTAGAGAAATTGTCCTATGAGTTTGCCTCTTTTTTGATATTGATAAGTCTTATTTTTGTTTTCTTAGTCTTAAACGTTTGCTCCATTAGACACTTTATAATCCAAATCGTGACTAACCGTTAACTGGTGCTGACGTGAACGTAAACGGCGTTAAATCTTTTCCACTTATATATAAAATCCATATGTGAAAATTAAGAGATTAACAACGGTGGTCCTAAAAGTTTTTCATTTTTCAAATTCTAGTCTTATAAGTTCAATTTTACAAAAAACAATCATAAATCATTTCAAAAAGTGATATTTTAGTACATTACGTACCATCGTTAACGGGCGATAATGTGGACTTAACACTGTGAAAAAGGTTACGACTGGTCGTTAATATGGTACACGTGGACGAACCATCTTCAAGATTTTTTTAAAAAAATTTATAAAAAGTAGAAAAAATCTAAAGGTTGGATAAAACTAACAAAAACTAAATAAATATAAGAAAAAATTCCATTTTTCAAAAAAAGAAATTAATTTTTTGAAAAATATGAAAAAATTTAAAAATAAGATAATTCAGAAAATTAAAATAAAAGTTCATAAAAATTACGAAAAGTTCATAAAAATTAAAATTTTCAAAAAAAATTAAATAAAAAATAGAAAGTTATGGAAATAATAGTAAAAAATTAATACAATCTTCAAAAACAAACTAAATAATATTAATAAAGGAGGAAGATAATTTTCAAACTCATCAGCGAATGAGAAAGGGTTGGGTAGTTATCGAGATACCAATACAGGAAAGCTCTTTTCGCCACCACATTTCTCTGTTCAAAACAGAGAGATATGTGAGGGAATACCAGATGCTGCGAGGAAAGGGTGGCCAAAAGGACTATCTCATCTGGCACTTCCTTCCCCTATCTTTTTGCGTCGAGTAGAGAAATAGAAAAGGAAAGGGTCAAATGGGGGATCTCTTCAACCCATTCCTCCTTCTCGACGAAGTCGTTAGAGACTTTAGAGCCCCTAACCACCACACGCGAGAAGCAGGGGTGGCTCGAAGGGGAAGCCTAGTCCCTGATCCGATCCTTCCCTCCTTTTCTCTTCGAAAGAGAAAGACGGGGAGGAGGGAAGGATCAGAAAGGGGGTCTTCCGGCTAGAGCCTCAGACTACCTTGCCATAGCGAGGAGCGGTTGGAAAATCCCCTTATTTGATATTTTGGTAATTACACAGTTCCTTCTCATTATTCGATGGGTTTGAAAATTATCTTTCACTTAAAAATAAATAAATTATATAGTTATTTTTATATTAATTTTCTTATTTATTATTTTCCTAACTTTCTATTTTTTATTTAAAATTTCTAAATCTTTTAAAATTTTGAACTTTTTATGAACTTTTTGTAATTATTTTTTGAATTTAAATTTAAATTTAAATTTTATGTATTTTCTTATTATAAAGAATTTCAAAATTTTATGTAAATTTAATTAATTTATGTAATTTTTAAAAAAATTTCTTCAATTTTTCTATAAGTTTTAAATTATTTTAATTTTAAAAAATTCTTGTAGTTTTTTAAAATTTTAAATTTTTTTCTACTTTTTTCTTTAATTTTGGTTAATCTTATTCAATTTTTAAAATTTTATTTTCTGATTTTAATTTTTTAAAAAATCTTTAAAAATTTTCTGAAATGACATGCGACAGTTGGTCCACATGTGCCATATTAATTGCCAACTATAAGCTTTTTCATGGCGTTAAATTCACGTCACCGTCTCTTAATGTCCGGTCATAAGATGGAAGGACCAAGACTGTCATTTTTTGGAACGATTCAGAGCTGTTTCTTTTTTTTCCAAAATTGAACTTATAGGACTGAAGTTCAAAAAATTTAGAACTTTTAAGAATGTCGTTATTCTTTTAATTTCCATTTAGGCATGTTAAGTACAAGTGGAAAGGATTTAACGCCATTTACGTCATCATCGGCACCAGTTAGCAATAAGCCACAATTTAGATCATAAGTGTGGTGGAACAAACATTTAGAACTGAAAAAGGTCAAAATAATGCTTATAAAACTTGACGAAACTTATAGGATCATTTGTGTAATTCTCCTCATTATTTTGTCCAAGTTATCTTCCAGTGCGTCTACACAGTGTCGTGACGTGCAACTTATCTTTCTTTCCATGTCGATTTGGTTTCTTTTGCGACTTCGACGAAAGTCGGTCATCCTTTATTCTGGAGATATATTATTATTGATGTTTTGGACAGAAGCTTGGAAAAGTCAAGGTGTTTGAATGTTTGTGGAACATGAGTCGTATGAACATACTTGATGGTGAATTAATATTAATGATATTGGGCTAGTGGTAAGGAGGAATTCAATATCAACTTGTTCCCGAGTTCGATTCCCTCGAGGCCAGCAACCAGTCCATTTATGGGGGGTTTACCCGACCCGAGGGTCATTTTGTTCTAACTGATCACGTCAAATGGCTCATAATTTAAGCGTTTTGTCAAATCTATCATATATTTTTTTGTTAGATATATCTCATGGTTTATATTTTATTAGAAATTTATATCGCCGTTTTTATTGTCCGTTAATGAAATTTTAGTAGACTCCAAATATATCACATAGTTTCAATTTTATCCCAAATCTATAATATGATTTTAATTATTTTCTTAAAGTTATCCCATAATTTTAATTTTTTCTCAATTAGAGATTATTGTAGCAAAACCGTTAGACGTTGACGGAGATATAACGGCGGGATAGATTTGAAGCAAAATATAAACTATGGGATATAGCTGACAAATAAAAATATGTAATAAATTTGACAAAACTCGTAAATCATGAATTATTTAAAATAAAAACTCCTAAAATTAATTAATAAAAAAATATCATGAAGAGGGCTTCTTTCTGCCAGTCCACGTGCTTCGCGTCCCCCAGGAGTCGAAGCACTTTCAAAAAATTCTGCTCAAAGAAGTTGCCCTTCGCGGGGGACTAAGGGCCATCATATGGAGATCAAACAAACAAACAAACAACACCCGATTCAATAGAGATCTTTAACTTGATAAATATGTAGAGCATCACATGCTCGTATAGATCGTCGGAAATATCGGATATAATCCCAGTACATAGTAGATCGGAAGATATCTCTTTCGATAACCATCTAATTTTAAAATCTCATAAGTATTAAAGATACCACAAAATTCTCAGAATTAAATCAGATAACAATATACTCTAATATCTTAGCAAATACAACATCAGTGATCATCTTGCTGACGGGTCGACCGTGACATCTTCACCTGAGATGTCACAACTAAACAATAGATTTCTACTGGATTGGCTGCGATGAAGCTGCCAGGAAAGCTCTCACTGAGACTACTTGGCCGTATCCAAAAGAATTATATGGAACCTTTGGCCAATGTTACATATAAATGTACGTATGTTTACGATGACATCACATGGATGATGCAATCAACTTTCCGCCTCTTAAAATAAGGTAGAAAACCAGGAATTGAGCTCTCTCACTGTCCCCTCTGCTTTCTTTTGCGGGAGTAGGTAGTAGGAAACTGCAGCTCGTTGCTTTGGAGACCTCGAGAACAGAGAAGTGATCAGGCACATCCCTTCGGTCTTGCCACAGTTCCCGATGGGGGCGGTTCTGTCGGTGGCGGCTTCCGTGACGATCCTTAGGGGGACGATCAGAGAGCTCATCCCGGAGGAGCTCCGGGGCTACCTGTCGACCCTCATCCGCCAGTACTCGTCCGACCACACCATGGTGGTGAGAGAGACCCACGAGGAGACCACCAACCACCTCTTCGACTGCATCACCACGTACCTCGGCGGTGGCCCCCTTGCCCTCCTCTCTGCCACCGGCCCTGCCCCTAGGAGGCTCACCGCCGGCAAGAACGAGAACCTCAGGAACCTCACCTACGGCCTCGACCGCGACTCCGATATTGTCGACTCCTTCCACGGCGTGCCCCTGAGATGGAAGTACTGTTCCGACTACAACTCGGTGTTGCAGTCCGAGATTAGCTGGTACGCTTCTTAAACTGTGTAATTACCTCGTACTATCGATCACGAAGAACAATCGCGTTTCTGCGACTTTTGGTGATTTCTCGGGATTTCGATAATTAGTACGTTGCGCATTTATAGGTACGAGCTCCGATTCCACAAGAAACACATGAAGTTGGTTAGGAACCAGTACCTGCCGCACATACTCGAAACGGCAAAGATCATCAAGGACAGCAGCAGGTTTGTCGAAAATCAAATAAAAAGCTCCGACCAAGTCGCCCCAAAACATCATGAATTAATAATGTTTGCTATCTCAACAACAGGGTGTTGAAGTTCCACACTGTCAGGCGGGAGCGGTGGTCCTATAACCCAGTTAAGCTGAGCCATCCTATGACCTTCGAAACCCTGGCCATGGACGGAGACGAGAAGAAAGACCTCATCCGGGATCTCGAGGCCTTCATGAACGGACGGGAGTACTACAGGCGGATCGGTAAGGTGTGGAAACGAGGATACCTGCTTCACGGCCCTCCAGGGACGGGGAAGTCGAGCCTGATTGCTGCCATGGCCAACTTCCTTAACTATGACATATACAACTTGAATCTCTCCACCGTGCAATCCGACTCGGTTCTCGAGTATTTATTGCTTCATGTGTCCAATCGATCCATTCTTGTTGTGGAAGATATTGACTGCTCCATTAAGCTCCAAAACCGGGAAGCCGGGGATGAGCCTACTTCCTTCCCCCGAGCCCAGGTAAATCTTCCATCCTTGTTTCTTCAAGAATCTGCAATTCAATGGAAGTGGAACTATATGCATTTCAGCCGATGTCGGGCAGAACTTCTGGTGATGATTTCTGCCATGACATGAATCATTGAGGATAACCCGGCCGTAACAGGATATGAACATGTCAAGAATTTGATTGGACTCATTCTAACAATAATAGATCAGTTTAGGTGCCAGTGACAATTTTGACTTGTTTGATTGATCTCAAATCCGCATTCACATGAGTTACGATATAAACATTGAGGCCACGATGTGCAATGCATCTCTGGCTGCCTATTTCGATTTTTCTGGATGAGCATTCATGTGGTGGAATATCCATTGTGACATTCCGTAAAAGGTGTTTTTCCCTTAACAGTTGACACTTGCCGGAATTCTCAATGCCATTGATGGTCTGTTATCGTGCTGTGGTGAGGAACGGGTTATTGTCTTCACAACGAACTACAAGGACCTGCTCGACCCTGCACTCCTTCGAGCGGGCCGTATGGACAAGCATATATGCTTGTCCTACTGCAGATTTTCCACCTTCAAACAACTAGCTTCGAACTACCTGGGAGTCTCCGAGCACAATCTCTTCAGTGATATCGAGAAGCTGCTTGAACAGGTCAACGTAACTCCAGCAGAAGTTGCTGGTGAACTGATGAAGTCTAAGGATTCGAAGGCATCGCTAGAAGGCTTGATAAAGTTTATTGAGAAGAAGGTAAAATTAGAGCTTTGTTTTACATTGTCAAAGCAACAAGCAATGAAATATCTGTACCGACGTCGTTTCGGTTTCTGTTAAGCCAAATTCTATCATGACTATATACAACTTTCTATATCATTCTGTTATCAGATAAGTGATCCCGCCAGCCCGAAGGAGGAAGGGAGATTCGACGCCAATCTTTCTCAAGTGATCGATAAGACGCAGTCAGAGCTCGAAGGCTTCAAAAAAGAGATGACTGACCTGCAGAAGAAGTCCACGGCCACAGAGAACAAATTGGTGGAGCTGAAGGCCGTGTCGGAGAAGCTTGCCAAAGCACTCCGGTCTTTGAAGTAGTCATTCAATTTTTCGACCTTGTGGGTTGATTGATTGATCAAATTGCAGGACTACAGTTTGAACTTATGGAAAATGATCAACCCTAGGTACATGTTGGTTCCATGGAGGACTTTGTCAGTTAGGTCATTTAGGTGAATCCTTTGATCGTTTGTTCGGAATTTCACGGAAAATTGAAGGGCTCTTACCGTTGGAAACCGAAATTGCAGCTGCTTAAGGGTGAATTGCCCCAGGGAGTGAATCGAAATTCAATCCTATTTTATTTCAGCATTACAGTTTGCATTTTAGAGGAGAAATTTCTTTACAAAATCCTTTCCATATTCTGGGCGCCAAATTGAAACTATGATCCAACATTTGAAACCCAATATTTGAAAGATACGCCTCCCCATGTAACCGAAGAAAAAATATACATTTGAAGATACAAAATCGCTTCTCAGATTTCACCATTGTCGACTTTGGAATCTGAAATTAGTAGCTTTTACAACTCTTTTCTTGTGGAAGTTTTGCTTCTGAGATTTTTAAGGTTCACAGAGTGTGTGCTAAATTGAACTACAAGAAACTAAGATATTGTTATGTCATGTTCGAACTGATCAAGGATTTTGTACCATTCACAATCAATTGAACTCGATATCTTGCTTAAGGAGAATAAATGTCGAACCGCTTGAATCAATCCTTATTGGTGAAGTGTCTTTGATATTGTTACCCTTTGATTGGCGCAAGAGACTATCGAATGGAAATGTATGGTATGGAAAGGAATCAACTTAATGAAATAAATTGTTTTCTTGATAGATCATCACAGTACATGTTATTACTACAACAAACATGACATTATGGTAAGTGAACAACTTTCCTAGTTGTAGAACTAAACATATATCCCGACTGTAAGGCCTAAATATTAGTGATATGCCCCAGAGCCTGATTTATGTATTTGGATAATTCCTTTTATGACAATAAAGTTTATTCTATTATTCGTATACTGTCTATGTTTATTAGAATAAAGTCCTTAAAATATTTTGAATGCTTTCATTCTTAAGAGTTAAAAATATGAGTGACGAAATAATTCGGTAAGAATATCTTTAAACTGTTCACGGCCATAAGAGACTTAAATTGACATTATTTCTCCTGATAGATCGTCATCTCTGTCTGTTTCCATGATTAGTATACAAGTACTAATGAAGATGGAGTAGTGAGTCTCATGCTATCTGATAACTGTTATCAGGACAGATATGTAAATACTTATATGATAAGTAGTCGAACGTGACATGCAAATAATATTCATACGGTAATTTACTAATGTCTATGAATATTATATAGATGGTATTAGTGCATATAATCCTTAGACCTGAGATGGAACGCTATCTCGAGTATAGGTGATTAAGATTTGCTACTGCTAATGTATTTGTGCTTAGCATGAGTATTCGGCAGATAGTGGTCCTAGTTAGTTATACTTGGAGTTAGGTGTCCGATCAAGATAATATTCGCTAACCTGAGTAAACAGGAAAAATGTCTTACGGATATGAGTTTTGTTCTGGATTGAGAAATACTCGGTCGGTGTAGATAGACTCGAATCGAAAAGAGTTTTTGTTCAAGTACTACAGATTTAAGAATGAAATTAGAGAGTCCATATAATCGGCTATAGAGTTTAGCATTTACCGTAACTCTGGCTAGATCGGGATCTTGTAGTGAAGGGATTCAATACATGGCATATACGATCAAAGGTTCATCAGAATATTTCAATTATACATTCGTCATCATTTGGATTGTCACGATATGCTGCTAGGTGTCACTCGTGAACTTTGGGAATCAAATGCATTTTGAGAATTATATTTTTGGCTATATAAAGAGTTTTTGGTAGTGTCAAATGAGTTGATACTATAATCCCATTACCATTTGATGATGAACCTAGTTAGTCACACACATTGAGCATGTCTAAACCGAGAAAAGAATTAATTCTAATTAAAGAAGTTAATTAGGAATTAATTATCGAACGAGGCTTATAATGTGGT
Organism: Punica granatum; assembly: GCF_007655135.1. Lineage (NCBI taxonomy): Eukaryota > Viridiplantae > Streptophyta > Magnoliopsida > Myrtales > Lythraceae > Punica > Punica granatum. Next base: position 6,343,761 of record NC_045129.1, read on the forward strand.
TGCAAGGGTGATAGCACATCCAGAAGCCAAGTTCAATATCAAGGGTAAATCTAATTAAGGAAATACAATAGTTTCCTTATTTAGAGAATTACTATAAATAGATTGTTTATTGATAAAAAATTGTGTCAAGGACTTGTTTTTATCTTTCTTTCTAACTATAAGGGCAAGTCATTGGATGACTTAAGTGTGATGACTGATGACTCATATGTGATTTATTAATTAATGTAGATTAATCTATAATTGCATTTTAGTCCCTAGGGTAAAGATATATATAGATATATTCTTACAGATAACCCTAAAACGCAATCGATCAATAAGACCCGATATTAGAGAGAAAGAGAGTGAGTTTCGGCTGAGAAATTACAGCAACCCAGCCGCACATATCCCAAGGCTGATCAGAGTTCTTCTCGGCTCCAATTTGGAGTTTCGGTGTTGTCATTGACGTCCTTGAAAAGATCTTTTCATTCCGTAATGATTCCGTTCGAGACCGGTGACATAGATCGGAATGTACGAGTAGAAAGGAACTCAATCTCGGTGGAGGCGTGCTCGTGTGGACGAGCTAGAGATCGGACACTTGGACGGTTAGTTTGATCGACTCGAATCGACAAGGTTAATATAAAAGTCTAAACTTTTCTTGTGGATTCGACATGTAATGTTATCTATTCGTTTAGAAGGCGATTCTCGTGTCGAGATATGATCTTGAAATTTTTGATTAAACGAGCATGCGATAAAAAATTAATTTTTACCGTAATTAACTTTTTCGCTGCGCACATGCTCGGTTTTCTAACACTAAATCAGTTTTATTAGCGAGTAGAAAGTACGATTACGTTCAGTACGGCTAAGATCACAGCAGCGGTCTTTCGGTAAACGTATGCATGGATCTGTCGATCCAAGTTCCTATCCGAGCTCCTTACCTCGTCGCTCCATTTCTCTCGATCTAGACAATTCGTCACTCCATTTCTCTCGGTGTAAACAACGCGTAAGACGCTTTGGTGGAGAAATCGAACGTTAAATGAAATTCTTCTTCTTGTTTTTTTTTTAATGTCATCTTAGGGTTTGTAGAACCGATTATTTCGATTATATTACATATGCATGTATGGAGACTCTCTCTATATAAAGCATCGATTTTAGCTCAACCTCAAGTCCTCAGCAGCTCCCAGTGGAATTCTCTCCTCTCTCTCGCTCTCTCTCTCTCTCTCTCTCTCTCTAAGATCTGCAAAAATAGAGTCCACCGACCGAAAGCGGAAGAAGCCGCTGCCGTCCTCCGCCGCCGCGGATCCCTCCGATCCCAAGAAGCCCGACCAGAGCAGCTCCGCCGCCGAGAAAGAAAAGCACCACCACCACCATCACCACAAGAAGAAGAGCAAGATGTCGTCGGGCAACCAAGTCCGCGCGTCACACATTCTGATAAAGCACCAGGGTTCCCGCCGGAAGGCCTCGTGGAAGGATCCGGAGGGCCGCGTCATCATGAGCACCACCCGCGACAGCGCCGTCTCCCAGCTCAAGGCCTTCCGCGAGGACGTCGTCTCCGGCAAGGCCAAGTTCGAGGACCTTGCCGCCCGCCACTCCGACTGCAGCTCCGCCAAGCGCGGGGGCGATCTCGGTTAGTAAAGTCCTCTGTTGCGCTTACTGGATTTCCCATGCTTGAGGGAATATGATTGTTGAATCCCCGATTGGAATTGCTGGTGCTTCAGCTGCTAGTTTGCATTTACTTGTTGCTGCTAATGCAGTCTGGAAACTTTTGATTGAATTCTGGTCATGATGGGAAGTGAATACCTACCCGATCTGTTGATTAGGCAAAATGAAGGGATGGAATTTCCGACTTAGAATTCGACTAAACACGCCTCGTTAAATCTATCCCAAGCTGAAAGGAATATGTAGGCATCGCATGGCGGTGTGATCTAACACCATGGTTATAGATTTTATCTTACTTTCGTAATTGATGGCACTGTCCTTTTCCACGTATTGAAGTTGATTATGTTATGTATCCCTTGTCCCATCGCTATACCCCTCGAAATAATTGCAATTTATTCTAATGTATCATCCAAATCCAAGTTTGGTCTTCAAGATTTGATCTTGCTCCTATTGTTGTTCCTTTGAGAGACTCACTGCTGTGTATTGTGCCAGGCTGAACAGAGTGTTTCAGATATGGTGTTCCCTTTTTGTTATTTCCTTTTAAATCGGTTTTGAATCCAAGATTTGATGTTGCTCCTGTCGTTTTTCCGTTGAGAGACTAACTGCTGTGAGTTAAGTCAGGCTGAACAAAGCGTTTGCATATGTTGTTGCCTTTTTGTTATTTCCTTTTAAATGGGTTTTGAAAATGTGAAGAAAATTGTTTTATCTGTAGAAGGTTTCTTCTGCTAGAGGAGTTTACATGGGATAAGTTTGGTCTACAAGATTTGATCTTGCTCCTATCGTTGTTCAGTTGAGAGACTCACTGCTGTGTAGAGTCAGGCTGAACAGAACGTTTGGGGACATGTTGTTACTTTCTTGTTATTTCCTTATAAATGGGGTTTTGAATTTGTGAAGAAAATTGTTTTATCTGTCGAACGTTTCTTCTGCTAGAGGAGTTTACATGGGAAAAGACCATATAATTGCAATGTTTATAGTCGAAGAAGAGACCCTGGAGTTGGTGATTGAAGAGATTCAGTACTCATGATTAATATTGCCAGATGCTACTGTCTTTGTTGCAAAAGATCCCCAACATATATGACCATAATAAAAGCTTCAGCCTGTTTCACGGCTTCATCCCTGCATCCTTCAATGGGGTGGGCCTCGCCTTTGAAGGTTTCATTCGATCCCAAATTTGTCAATTCATTGCTTTGTTGGGAAGGATTTTGATAAATGAAAATGTGACGAAAGACGACTTTATGGCAAGAATGAGATAATGGACAGCAGTCAAGTCCATAGCAGTTGATTGGTTCAGGAGGCTTCTGGATATTGCATCATAGCTCTCATATTACTGCCAAGAAAAAGTTGAAAAGCATGTGACACGAAGTAGGTCTGGGTAATATCTTGATTCCTTTGATCGAGTCCCTCTCTTCAGAGCCTAACAGTGTTGTGATGATTCTTTGTCTGAAAAATTAAACTCAATTGCTTTAGTAATCTCACAGGGAGTTTTGAATTAGAAAAAAGATATATTCATGTCATATGGCTTGTGATTAGCCAATATCAAATTCATTTGTCAGTGGTGCTGGATTCTTCGGATATCAGTAAGAGCTGGTCCTTTCTTGCTATACTAGGATTCCTATTGGAATTATTCAGCAAAAAAACGATTCCTATTGGAATTCTCCTATAGATAATGCCGATCAGTTTAATAGATTAGTAGTGCTTCCTATGAGGCTCTTTTGCCGTACTGGTAGATTCCCATCACAAAAGATGGGAAGAAAAAAGGCACGATAAAATGGAAGAGATATATTGCTCGAAGAAGAAACATTTTGTTGTTGTTTAGATTCAACAATGTGGCAGAAACAATCTCCTGAGAGAAGCAATTTAACTTTAATTATTAGCACGATCTGTATGACGAGAATCCTGTTGATTTTTTTCTTGATAATATAACATTTGACCCAAGTTATCATCGACACCAAAATACTGCATGCATTTTATTCTCGAGAATAAAGTCTTTCACAATGTATCGAGTTCCTTTGCCAAGCACAAGCAGTTCATTTTGCATCACCGTTTTGTATAATTAATTCGTCTTCAGTTTACTACATTCCTTGTAAAAGAATGGAAAGAACATCGAGTAGATTCGTCATATTAAATGATATTGTCACATGTGATATTTGTTTCCTATGTTTTTTTGTTACATTATTGCTTGTATCCTAGGTTAGATGATTATCTTTCGATTAGCTTGTAAAGCAAGACTGTTTAGAACGATTGGTCCTAATCTATTTTTACTCAATATTCGGAGAAATCACTTTTTGTTCAGAGCAGTTGTATTAACTTTTTTCCCCCCATTATGCAGGTCCTTTTGGTCGGGGACAGATGCAGAAGCCCTTTGAGGAGGCTACGTTCGCTCTCAAGGTTGGTGAGATAAGTGATATTGTGGACACGGACAGCGGAGTTCACATCATCATGAGGACCGGCTGATATTCTTCAAGACGCAAACATATTAAAGTGCTTTGTTTTGTTTTCTCTTGTTCACGTTTCGCATTTCATTCCAGTGCTGTCGGTGTAACAGTGCACTTTGTGGATTTATAAATATCCGAGTGCGGAGGCTTCAACATGAGATATGGCCTTATAAATGTGACTGATGCAATTCGATTGACGCAAGAAAAGACAACGGTGCTTGAGGTTTTTCCAATATGCTTTGCTTCGTGATGTGTTCAAAGCTAATTCTACATATAACGGAAACGTTCCCCTTCTGTTCCAGTTCCTTATCATTGAGTGATGGATACAATTTCAGTGATCGGATTTATGCCAAAAAGAAAGAAAACAGAGAAACTGGTAGACATTTCTACAAGATTTTTAAGTGTTGAAGTATCAACATTTCAAGAAATAAATGTCTGTTATTATTTATAATAAAGGCTCGTACCTGAAACCTAATATTCTTTAGGGGAATAAACGTCCATTTGCTTGAATCAATCCATTTGCTTGAATCAATTCATGTTTGTCTGTTTCAACAAGATTTTAAGTTCGGAAATATCAACCATTCAAGAAATGTACATCTATATTTACATCTTTATCTATATATATGAAAGCAAGATACGAGTGGATCCGATCATATAGTGTTAGAATGCTTCGTTTCGGAATGAAATTTTCTCAGTTTTTTTAGTTTTTTAAATTTTTAATTATCTTTTATTATGAAATTAGCAACAAAATCTTTCGAAATTATTTTCGGTTATAATATTCCATTTTAAAAAGACTGCAAATATCACAAAATCTTTCGAATACTATAGTGATATCTAAGGCAATATGAATTTTCTGAATGAAATTTTCTAGATTTTTATTATTTTATTTTCGAAATTACTTTCAGTAATTTTTTTTAAAGGTACATCATAAAATTTGATTTCTTTAATTTTTATAATTTATATAACATAATGTATTTGAAATAAATAAGAAGAGTTTATTATATGTGTAGATATTATTTAATAATCTTGAATTTTCTAAAATTAAATTAATATTTCATCACGTCAATATTAACATCAAAATAAGTATATATTAGCATATATTTTTTAAAAGGAATTTTCTAGGTTTTTATTTGTTTATTTATATTTTCGGAATTATTTTTAATAAAAAATATATTTTTTTGAAGTTATCTCATCAAAAAATATGATTTCTTGATTTCTTTAATTTTTATAATTTTTATAATGTAATGTATTTGAAACAAATGAAAAGATTTTATTATATGTATAAATATTATTTAATAATCTTGAATTTTTTAAATAAAAATTAATGTTTCATCACATCTATATTAACATGAAAATAAGTATATATTAGTATATATATTTATACATAATATAAATATACTTAATATATGGTTATGTGGACATCCTTCAGTAGAGGAAGAAAAAGTATATATAAGTTATATGTTTTTGTAGATATCTATTTTTTAAAAATATATTAGATAATAATTTATAGTATAGATATATATATGAATTATATTTTCTTTTCAAAAAACAAATCATATTTGTTAACAAAAAAAGGAAAATAAATCAGATTATATTTTATCTGGATTATATATGATAGTTATAAATATAACTCATCACATAGATGCACATGGACCTATTTAGATCTCAAATAATACTTTTACAATAAGACGCGAGCTCTCGAAATGTATGTCTATCCCTAAATGCAAGTGAGATAATTGAATTCATGTTTTGATTTTTTTCTCTCATTTTTATCGTAATTTTATTTTCTCTTTTTTTTTGCTCTTTTTTTTTTCTTGATATTCTTTCTTAAGATTAGTAATGTGACTTTCATCTCTCGAAAGGTTACCCCTATATGCAAGCTCTCAGAAAATAAGTTCGTTTACCACTAAAGGTGAAGAAGGTTGTTTTCTTATTTTATTTATTTTGTTCCACTTTTGACTTTCAAAGGAATTTCTCTTTTTAATTCTTAATAATAATTTCTTTTCAGACTGTTGTACTATTTCGTACAACGCACGGACTATACTATTAGTATATATGAAAGCAAGGTACGAGATGTGCCCGGCCAGATAGCCTTAGAACGCTCCGTTTATGAATGAAATTTTCTTTATTTTTTGAGTTTTTAAAATTTTAAATTGTCTTTGATTATAAAATTAGCAAAGAAATCTTATGAAATAATATTCCATTTAAAAAACCAAAAATACCATAAAATCTTTGGATATTACGATAATCTCCAATTGAAGGCAAAATAATTTTCTAAATGGACTTTCTAAGTTTTTAATTTTTTTTTATTTTCGGAATTACTTTTAAATAAAAAATATTTTTAAAAGATAACTCATGATAAAATCTTATTTCTTGATTTCTTTAATTTTTATAATTCATATATTAGTTAATAATCTTGAACTTTTTAATATGAAAGTAAATATTTCATCTTAGATGGCTTTAGAATGCTCCGTTTCTAAATAGATTTTTCTTGATTTTTTGCGTTTTTTAAAATTTAAAATTATACTATATTATAAAATTAACAACAAAATCTTCTAAAATAATATTTCATTTAATAAAACAGATAATACCATAAATTCTTTTGGGTAATACGGTGATCTCCATTGAATTTAATATGAATTTTCTAAATGGAACTTTCTAAGTTTTTTAATTATTTTTAATTTTTGAAATTATTTTTAATAAAAAAATATTTTAAAAAGATATCTTATCATAAAATACGATTTCCTATTTTTTTTAATTTTTGTAATCTGTATATTTTTTAATAATCTTGAATTTTTTAAAATAAAAAATAAACATTTCATCAATTAAATATTAACATCAAAATAAGTACATATTTTATATATTCATACATAATATAGATATATGTGGAGAACTTTTAGTATATATAATATAAGAAAAAGCATATATGAATTATATTATTTTATAGATATCTATTTTTAAAAATAGATTAGTCAATATTTTATAGATATATATATATATATATAGAATTTTCTATATTTTTTTGAATTTTTTATTTTCAGAATTATTATTTTTTAAAAATATTTCATTACATAAATATTAACATCAAAATAAGTATATGTTATTATATATTCATATATGATATAGATATATTAATATATGGTTATGTGAATGATTTGTAGTAAACATGAATTATATTGTCTTATAGATATCTATTTTTTAAGAATAGATTAGATAATATTTTATAAATATATATGGAATTTTTTAGATTTTTTGAATTTTTATTTTCAAAAAGATTTTAATAAAAAAAATTATTTAAAGATATATTATCATAAAATCCAATTTCTTGATTTCTTTAATTTTATAATCAATATAACATAATATATTTGAAATAAATGAGAAGATTTTATTACATGTATAGATATTATTTAATAATCTCAAAATTTTTAAAATAAAAAATTAATATCTCATAAATAAATATTAACATCAAAATAAGTATATATATTAGCATATATTCATACATAATATATTATATGTTAATATATGGTTATGTGGACAACCTTTAGTATATATAAAAAAACATATAAATTATATGTTTTTGCAAATATATATTTTTAATAATAAATTAGATAATATTGATAGATATATATAAATTATATTTACTTTTCAAAAAAAAAAGATTTGTTCACCGAAAAAAGAAAACAAATCAGATTATATTTTATCTATGTATTGTGTGATAGTTACAAATATGAATTACACAAACATAAATAAAAGTTTATTCAGCTCTCGAAGAATACGTTTACAGCTAGACGCGAGCTATTGGAGCTATGTCTCTCTTTAGATACAAGTGAGTTGATTAAATTTATGCTTTGATTTTTTTTATTTTTGTCGAAAATTTTCATTCTTTTATTTTTCTCTAATTTTTTGCTTTTTTCATATTATTTTTCCAAGTTGGTGATGTGAGTTTCATCTCTCTAAAGGTATTGCTACCCCTATATACAAGCTCTCAAAAAGTAAGTTATTCTATTACTAAATGCGAAGACTGTTTGTTTATTTTATTATTTTTATTTCACTTTTGGTTATCCAAGCAATTTTTCTTTTTAATTTTTAATCATATTTTTTTTTCGAATTAGTGGAACTATTCCATGCAATGCACGAGCTTCACGACTAGTAAAATATAAAACGAAGTTCTAGCTAGATGGCCTTGCTCGGTTTCTAAATGAAATTTTCTCGAATTTTGACCTTTTTTTCTTAAAAATAAAGTTTTAAAAATTTTAAAATATATAAATGTAGATTTGTGGGACTTGTAATTATTTTCTTGACTTTTTTAGCCTTCTTGAAATTGTTTTTTCGATTTTTTAAAAATTTTAAAATATATAAATATAAATTCGTGGAATCAATCATCATTGTTAGTTTTTAGCTTTTTTATAAAAATAATTTTTATATTTGAGCTTTTAAAACATATGAATATAAATATATGTTGGTGAGACTATCGTTATTTTCTCAATGTTTTAAACTTCTTTTACAAGAGGAGGTTTGTAATTTTTTAAAACATATAAATTTAGATATAGATATAGACATTAGGAATCGTCAATATTTTCTCAATTTTTTATTTTTATATTATAAGTATTTTATGAAAAGATCCCAATAAAATAAACCACATAAGATTGTCACGGGCCAGCTTCCTGGTCTCTCCCCAAATGCGATAATAGAGTTTCTATGACTGTGTACTAATTGCTTTCATTGTACGTGGGCTAATATGAGCAGCTATATCACAGGTGCGTATTCCGGGTGTTGTACTTCATATTGGTTGGATATCTGTGTTAGCATGTCAATCCTGGGGAGGGCTGGTCCGGGGAGCCTCGGTGCTCGTATCCCTGGACGCCCGCACGGGCATCAAACTTTGAGCCCGTGACAAGTGGTATCAGAGCTAGTCTTGGTAGGAGTAAGCCATGATGATGCAGGGTCGACGAGGTTGCAGTGACAAGCGTAGTGACGCTTCGGCTCAGGCAGGAGTGCTTTCCTACGAGAGGAGAGCGTGGAGACTCCAAGCTAGGGTGTCGAGAGTCGCTGGTCTTCGTTCAACAAGGAAGCTGGTTGTGGTGTCTCACTAGGATGATCCAATGGTCGGCAAGCTAGGGAAGACACGTGATACAACAACCAGCGAAGGCGTAAACTGTCATGGAACCTGATGTGTTCTTGTGTCCTTTTCCGTGGGGGAGTTTGTGTAGTGGGAGCCGAACTGCTCTGGAATTGACACCACTACGGAGTGGTGTGCGGTGAAGGCAGTGTTGTTGCTGAGGTACTGACACCACGAGGGTTTGTGGTGTGGGGTGAAGGCGATGTAAGGCGTTGGGACTGCTGCACGGACAAGCCCGCAACAAGGACGTTTGCGGATTGGGTGGGGGAGAACGTCATGGGCCAGCTTCCTGGTCTCTTCCCAAGTGCAATAATGGAGTTCCTATGACTGTGTACTGATTGCCTTCATTGTACGTGGGCTAATATGAGCTGCTATATCACAGGTGCGTATTTCGGGTGTTGTACTCCGTATTGGTTGGATATATGTGTTAGCCTGTCAATCCTGGGGAGCCTCGGTGCTTGTATCCCTGGATGCCCGCACGGGTATCAAACTCTGAGCCCGTGACAAGATCATATTTGATTTTCATAATGCAAATCAGATGATATATTCTTTTATATATATATAGATATAGATATGTTGTATTATCTATATATAAATAGTATGCGTATCCGATTTGGCTCTGAAAAAATATTGTTACCATTAAATGCAAGTTTTTAATTTTTTGTATGTACACAACCTTATTTTGGTACGTCTATTATTAGACGTGAATGATGATCATTTTTCTACTTTTTGCTTTTCTACATGTAAACTTTTGTAAAATTTTTGGGTTCTCCATTTTATGTATGTAGCTAACTTAAGATACAATGTAACAAGGCTGGAGTTTTTTCTTTTTTATGCATAATCTCTTTTCAAATTGGCGGACACGAGTTTTATAATTTTTTACCTATTTTATTTGTACTAATGCACCAATTTTTTCATTATCTTATTCGTAAAATGATATTACTATTAGTCTTATACATAATAGTAATATAGTAAATTTTTATTGATTTTAAATTATTATTTTTAACAACTTACAACAATATTTTATATAACAAAAATATAATAGAATCGCATTCTATTCCGTATACAGTAGAAATGTCTCAGGAATTGCTTCTCTTTATCACTCATCTCTCCAAGCTGAGGCTTCAGAGACAATTGGACCGATATTCTTCGTAAACGTTACTTGGGCACTGAGTAAAGCCCGGGTCGATCTCTTTCTCTCATTCGTTCACTTGGTTTTTCTCTTTTTGATAGTTATGGAACACAAGGCAAGGTTAGGAATCATGAATGGAAGCATGGTTGGTAGCTACATATATGATCATACTCGCACGGAAAGAACCTATCGACACACGGTGGAGGACTATAAGTAAGGTAACCCAAGGATCCTAATTCCCAGCAGCAAAGAAGAACCTGCAACCTTAGAAGAGAAAAGGGAAATAGAGAAAAGAGAGCTTGCTTTCGGTGAATAAATGGAGAGAGATATTAGCCAAAAAAAAATGGAGAGAGATAAGGAGAGCGAGCCGATTAATATAGTGGCTGATGCGGTGGTGGTGATAATGATAGAGAAGCTGCGGAAGCTCAAGTCGGCCAAGGAGTTGTGCCCCTTGCTGAAGAGTCAGCTCGATGATGTGATCCCAAAGCTCAAACGGATCTACGATTTCTTGAAGGACGAGAGCAAGAAGGATAGCCATCCTGAGTGGACGGACCGCCTCCTGCGGGCCCTCTACCAGGCCGAGGACCACATTGACATTTTCTTCCGCCCGATAGGCAAGTGGGAGCAGGTGACTATCACGCTTGTTCCCGACGTGCTCGCGACACTGAGGAAGGGCCTCCTCTGGCGGAGGATGAGGCTCTTCGTCAGGCAAGTGGATGGGGCACTTGCGGACCAACACCTGTACCTGAAAGGGGCCGCCCCTGATTCGAGGCCGACCATCCCCAACGAAAGGGCCCACCAGTACTACGACCGGTGGAGGAGAGTCAATGCCGACCAAGAAAACACAGCTGAGAACACTAGCATATTCCGCGGTGCTCTCGACAGGGTCATCAATGATCGACTCCTTACTGATGCTCACAAGGGTCTCTATTGCAGTGCGGTCGTCGGTGAAGAAGGGTCGGGCAAGACGTACCTCGCCTGGAGGATTTACAACCGACCGGAAATCAAGAAGCACTTCCCATGCCGAGCCTGGGTACACGTCTCGGATGATCGTGCACTCAAAGATATAAGGTACTTGGTCCTGAAGCAGATCTCAGACCAGCTGAAGAAGAACAGCGAGTACATGGACAACCAGGTGTTGAAGAACCGCGAGCACATGGAGGACAAGGAGGTGACGCAAGCTCTCCAGAAGGAACTTTATGACAAGAGGTACCTCATAGTGTTGGATGATTACGACGACACTCACTCCTGGTATCAGTTCATAAGGTTCCTTCCCGACTCCAAAAAAAGCCGCGTCCTAGTCACGACCCGAAGCTGGCAAATGGCAAGTGTAGTTGATTATGATTACCCCCCAATCGAACTAAACAATTTGGAGTTGGGTGACACTGTGCAGCTCTTTAAGGAGAAAGCGCGTAGCTTGGAAATCAACTTGCAGGATGAGGACATCAAGGAGAAGATCTTCCCAGCGAGTGGGGGCTTGCCCCTCAAGATCGTTCTGCTAGGCGGGCTATTGATGAACCTTAGTCGTGGGACTAAGAATTGGCATGACGTGATCAAGAGAGTACAGAGTCTCACCGACATACTCACTTTGAGTTACAATTACTTGCCGCCGGAAGAAAAGCCGTGTTTTCTTTACTTGACCCTCTTCCCTAAAGCTATGCCAATTCCGGTACGAAGGATAGTACGGTTATGGCTCGGCGAGGAGTTGCTGATGGGTGAGTGCGATGACAGGCTTCACGTGAATCCCGAAGTCTGGGGGGAGAAGTATCTGGAGGACCTGATACTGAGCAACATGGTCGAAGTGGTGAGTTGGAACCCCGACGGGACCCCAAGGACGTGCCGAGTGGTGACACCTCTCTATGATACGTTCCGTCGCCAAGCGGTAGACCTTGGCCTCCTCCACATCCACGACCAAAAGCCAAAAGATTCTGGGCCAACTCAGGCGGAATCGGACAGGTTCAAAAGGCGGCAGTCCAGCATCCATTGGCTCGCGGAATACTCCAACATCAAGAGCTTCGGCTGGTCGGACCCTTACAACGTCAAGCGAATGCGTTCCTTCACTTCCTTTTACGCCCGGAAGGGAATCCTCACCAGCGACATAGATAAGTTCCTCCGAGCCGTGACTTTGCACAACAGTCACCGGCTCCTAAGGGTACTCGACCTGGAAGGTGTTTACAAGCCGTACTTGCCCGGCGTTATTGGGAGGTTAGTCCTCTTGAAGTACCTTGGGTTGAGGTCGACGGTCCTGGATTCACTACCCAACTCCGTTGGCGATCTCCCACAACTGGAGACCTTGGACATTAAGAACACCAATATAGTCCTTCCGGTTTCCCTTTGGAAGTCTAAGAGCCTCCGGCACCTCTACTTGAATGGGTTTCCCGTTGATCCATCGATCCTCAAACGTTGCACGAGCTCAGGGTTCTTACCAGACCTTCGAACCTTGACTGGGCTATATGTGAGCAGCATTGATGACGACTTAGTGAATGGTCTGATGAAGTCCTTGAGAGGCCTTACCAAGCTCGGGATCATCTCCCAGTGGAGCTACAAGCTAGGGAACAATATAGCCCGGTGGGTTCCCATGCTGACCAATCTTCAGTCTCTGAAGCTGGGCATGATTGAAAAGGATAAGGAGAAGACCAAAACAGAAAAAGAAAAGGATAAGGAGTCGAAGACCAAAACAGAAAAAGAAAAGGGGTCGCCCCCGCCTAGCCTTCCCTCCTTGCCCGAGCTTCGCAGTCTGTTCGACCTGTACCTGCTCGGGAGACTCCAAAATGTGGAAGCAAATCAGCTGCCTTCATGCCTCAAGGTCCTCACGCTGTCCAAGTCCGAGTTTTCAGATGACCCGATGCACAACCTTGGGCAGTTACAGCAACTGAGAACCTTGAGGCTCTTATCCAATTCATACACAGGTGAGAAAATGAGTTGCTCAAAGGATGCATTCCCGAGCCTCCGGGTTTTGAAGCTCTGGAACCTCACCAAACTGAAGAAGTTGATTCTGGAGCAAGGCTGCATGCCTAAACTTAAAGAGCTCGAAATTCGAAAATGTCCGGAGCTTCGATTCGAAGGGATCGATAGTCTGGAGCATCTTGAGTCACTGAAGGAACTTATTCTCACAAAAATGCACCATGAGTTTTTCACGGATTCTGAGAAAATACTGAAGCATTGCCAAGTCATCGAAGTTGAGGTATGTTTACTTTGCACCATGCTGCTATTAATGAGTTCGCTTCTTTCAAGTCAGGTACCTAACCGAAATGTCTTGAAACAACAATCGATTTTGCAAAAGTTCGCGGATTAAAAATGACCATTTTCCGAAGCTTCCAGGGCCAAATTCAACACAAAAAGCAACTTACAGAGTGAATATTTCGTGTCTTCAATTCCAATTGTTTATCGAGTAGTTGCAATAACAATACTGGATAGATCCATCACCAACTATGCTCTGTCCATTGAATCTTTCTTTTCTTGGAATCGACAATTTTTCCATGTCAATTGACACAGTCGTATATTGTTTGTGTTAACCGTGGCAGCCAGAAGAACATCATGACAAGGGTAAGGATGCTTTGGTCTCAACCAAGCAACCAGTGGTCGAGGTATGTTTACTTTGCACCTTATGCTGCTATTTATGAGTTCGCTTCTTTCAAGTCAGATACCTAACCGAAATGTCTTGAAACAACAATCGATTTTGCAAAAGTTTTCCGATTAAAAATGACCATTTTCCGAAGTTTCCAGAGCCAAATTCAACACGAAAAGCAACTTGCAGAGTGAATATTTCGCGTCTTCAATTCCCAATTGTTTATCGAGTAGCCGCAATAACAACACTGGATAGATCCATCACCGACTATGCTCTATCCATTGAATCTTTCTTTTCTTGGAATCGACAATTTTTCCATGTCAATTGACACACTCGTATATTGTTTGTGTTAACAGTGGCAGCCAGAAGAACATCATGACAAGGGTAAGGATGCTTCGGTCTCAACCAAGCAACCAATGGCCGAGGAGGATGGCCAAGACGAGGAGCCTATAAATGCCCGTGCAGTCCCTAGTGAAGACCATCCCTCTGCTCCCTTTCCGTTTGTTTAATAAGCCCCGAAGGATTTGTGCTGTGGTTGGGCTGTTCCAGTGGGGCCGGCAGTCATCCATTTTTTTTTTCCAACTATATATCTTCAAAGTTCGTGCCGGTTTCGGTTTCATGATTAAAGAATCGGATTGTAATGCATAGGCTTGAGATGCAATTTATCAGTTATCAAATTTGTTTGCAGTTTCCTGAGAAGGCTTTTTCTGAAAGTTTACACCAACCACTCCCCCTTTGCTAATGGGTTCAAGCAGAATTTAGAAAGCTGAAACAGTTTAAAGGATCAAATTTCAATTGCCAAAAGTCTCCGATCTCCAGTAAATTTACAAAGCCTTTCTTTTGTACAAATGTTACCAACCACATAAATAATCACAAGCCGAAGAACACTCTGCCTGTTAATAGGATAGCCAATAAACGTGACTTAAGCGTCTAACTTACAACAGAGACAACTCGGAAGACAAGCACCTGAGTCTTTCTAAACCTATATTTAACCTGTACCGATCGTCGAGGCATGACGAACCGATATTGTATTGGCAAACATAAAGGAGATAGACTTGGGCTGCTGACCTCACAATGGAGATAACACTCCCCTTTTTGAAGACATTTGATCTCCTGCCGGATCCCCGAGGCGCAAAGTTCAGGCCGGACATTTCCTTCGGGGCATCCTCTGCAGGGACGAGCCCCACAAGCATCGCCACAATGGAGGCACTTTCAGATATGTGGTCGATGTCATCCGTGCGGGTCCAAAGGCGGCAGGCCAACTGCAAGCTCCTGTTCTTCGAGTCCAAGCCAATACCCCACGTGAGGAACAGTCTCTCCCCGTCTATTGTAGAGACCTTCTTCTGCATCTGCTTCCTCAGCATCTGCCTCTCATGGCAAAGATCCTGCAGGCTATTGTAAGAGAATATGAAAACAGAGTTGTGGTATTATTGACAGAAGAGATCTAGATGTAGTAGCAAGCTACCAAACGGTAGTACTATTTACCGCAGGAAGTTAGTCACGCAAACATCAATATAAAAGAGTGAAGAATGTGGTAATAAACTTAAAGAGACATCCCTCGGCTGTTTACTAACACTAAGCAGTAATTCTGATGCATGATTATTATAAGGGGCGCGAATTTACTGCACTGTACAGCAATCTACTGGCATATTCGCAAGATTACCTAGATGCACAGTCATTTCATGAAGCAATCTTTCTTGCTTATTCTAGAGTCAATACCTTGATGCCGCGCTCAGGGTGTGACCGCCTTCCAGAGTTTGACTCCCCCGATCAAATGCGTTCTCGAGGAAAGACAAGTCTCCTGAGTTCCACCTCCATGTAAATGGAGTCTGCAGGGTCACCTTTGAAGAGCAAGAAGAAGTAAGTCGGATGAACCAATGAAACATTGCACGCATCCCAGAGCTCAATAATCTCCTTCTGGATCTTCCTGAACTGTAACTGCCAATGATCAGGGCTTTCAGGATCCTCCTGCATTGGTCCTATGTTCCTCACCTTCTTTGTTAAATGGAATTTTCTAGGTTTTTATTTTTTTTTTATTTTTCGAATTATTTTTAATAAAAAATTATTTTTTAAAGATATCTCATCATAAAATTCAATTTCTTGATTTCTTTAATTTTCATAATTTATACAACATAATTTGTTTGGAATAAATGAGAAGATTTTATTTGATAATCTTGAATTTTTAAAATAAAAATTAATATTTCATCACATTAATATTAACGTCAAAATAAGTATATATTAATATGTATTTTTTGAAAGGAGTTTTCTAGGTTTTTATTTATTTTATTTATTTTCAGAATTATTTTAACAAAAATTATTTTTTAAAGATACTAATCATATAATCCGATTTCTTGATTTCTTTAATTTTTATAATTTATATATATAGCATAATTTATTTGAAGTAAATGAGATGATTTTATTATGTCTATAGATATCATTTGATAATCTTGAATTTTTTAAATAAAAATTAATATGTCATCCCATCAATATTAACATCAAAATTAAGTATATAGTAGCATATGTTTTTGAAATGAGTTTCTAGGTTTTTATTTCTTTATTTTTATTTTCGGAATTATTTTAATAAAAAATATTTTTTAAAGATATCTCATCATAAAATCCGATTTCTTGATTTCTTTAATTTTTATAATTTATATAACATAATGTATTTGAAATAAATGGGAAGACTTTATTATATGTATAGATATTATATAATAATCTTGAATTTTGTAAAATAAAAATTAATTTTTGATTACATCAATATTAACATGAAAATAATATTAATATATATATATATATATTTATACATAATATAAATATATTAATATATGATTACGTGGACAACCTTCAGTATATATAGGAAGAAAAAGTATAAATACATAATATGTTTTATAGATATCCATTTTAAAAAAATAGATTAGATATATATGTGTGTGTGTGTGTGTGTGTGTGTGTGTGTGTGTGTGTGTGTGTGTGTGTGTGTGTGTGTGAATTATATTTTCTTTTCAAAAAATAAATCAGATTTGTTCACCCAAAAAGGAAAACAAATCTGATTATATTTTATGTAGATTATGAATGATAGTTATAGTTATAAACATGAATTATCACACACATGCACGCGGGCCTATTCAGCTCTCAAACAATACGTCTACAACTAGAATTGAGCTCTTGAAATATATGCAAGTGAGTTGATTAAATTTATACTTTTATTTTTTCTCTCATTTTTATCGTAATTTTTCCTTTTTTATATATTTTTCTATAATTTTTACTTGTTTTCTCATATTCTTTCTCAAGATTGGTGATATGAATTTTATCTCTAGAAAGGCTATTCCTATACGCAAGTTCTCAGAAAGTAAGTTCGTCTACGACTAAACATGAAGGTTGTTTGTTTGTTTTATTATTTTTGTTTCACTTTTGATTCTCGAAGGAGTTTTTCTTTTAAATTTATAATTGTAATTTCTTTTTAGATTGGTGTATTATTTCATGCAACGCGTGAGCTCCACGAATAGTTCTACAGACAGTGGAAATGTTTGCCTTATGTTCCAGTTCCTTATCATTGAGTGATGGATACAATGTCAATTGTTGGATCTATGCTAAAAAGAAAGAAAACAAAGAAAGTGGGAGACATTTCTACAAGATTTTAAGTTTTGAAATATCAACCTTTCTAGAAATTAATGTATGTTATTATATATAATGAAGACTCAAATCCGAAACCTTCTTTGAGGAAAATAAGCGTCCAACCGCTTAAATCAATCCATATTTATTTGTTTCAAAAAGATTATAAGTTTGGAAATATCAACCTTTCAAGAAATGTACATCTCTATCTGTATAAAATATAAAGCGGACTTGTGTAGCCAGATGGCCTCGCTCGGTTTCTGAATGAAATTTTATCGAATTTTTGAGAGCCTTATCCCCATAAAACATGGTTTTTAATTTTTTAAAATAAATAGATGTAGATTTGTGAGACCGGTTATTATTTTCTAGATTTTTTTAGCCTTCTTGAAAAAAAAATTCAAATTTTTAAATTTTAAAAATATAAATATATATTTGTGGAATTAGTCATCATTCTCGGTTTTTTTCTTTTTTTATAAAACGAATCCTTGTATTTAAGCTTTTAAAACATATAAATATAAATATATATTGGTGGGACTGTCGTTATTTTCTCGATGTTTTAAACTTCTTTTAGAAGAGGAAGGTTTTAATTTTTTAAAACATATAAATATAGATATAGATATAGATATAGACTTTTGGGAACCGTCATTATTTTCTGAATTTTTTTATTTTATATTAAAAGTATTTTATGAAAAGATCCCAATAAAATAAATCACGTAAGATCATATTTGCTTTTCAAAAAGCAAATCAGATGATATTTTCTTATATATATAGATAGATATAGATATGTTGTTTTATTTATATACAAATAGCGGACCTACCCGATTTGTCTCTGAAAAAATATTGCTACCATTAAATGCGAATTCTTAATTTTTCGTATGCACACGACCTTATTTTGGTACGTCTATCATTAGATGTGAATGTGAGTTTTTCAACCTTTTTGCTTTCCTACATGTAAACTTCTGTAAAATTTTTGGATTCTCCATTTTATGTATATAGTTAACGTAAGACATAATGTAACAAGGTTGGAATTTTTTTTTAATGCATAATCTCTTTTCAAAGCGGCGGACATGAGTTTTATAATTTTTTCACCTATTTTATTTGTATTAACGTACCAAATTATTCATTATCTTATTCGTAAAATGATATTACTAGTAGTCTTATATATAATAGTAATATAGTAAATTGCTATTGATTTTAAATTATTATTTTTAACAACTTATAACAATAATTTACATAATAAAAATATAATATAATCGCATTCTATTTCGTGCAATACACGTGCTCTGCCATTAGTTTTATATATAAGATAAAGATATGATTGGTTGCTTTTTTATCACGTTATCGTGGAAGATAATGAAGTGAGATATTGAAATGCAGCGAGATATCTTGTAAAGGATAAAAACCCGAAATTAGATTATTCTGTTCTCCTCAACGAAGAAGGAGCGAAATGGAGATTCCGGACATGGTTTTATGCAAGCAAAACATAGGAATCATGCTTTCTTGGAATATAACAAAGTAGAAATGTCTCAGAAATTGCTTCTCATTTATTCATCTCTTCAAGCTGAGGCTTCAGAGACAATCGGACCGATATTCTTCGGGAACATTTTCCACGGGGTGGATCTTAGCTTTACTTGGGTCCAGAGTAAAGCCTGGGTCGATCTCTTTCTCTCATTCGTTCACTTGGGTTTTCTCTTTTTGATAGTTATGGAACACAAGCCAAGGTTAGGAATCATGAATGGAAGCAAGGTTGGTAGCTACATTGTGCTGCGCGTATATGATCATCCTCTCACGGAAAGAACCTATCGACACACAGTTGAGGACTATAAGTAAGGTAACCCAAGGATCCTAATTCCCAGCAGCAAAGAAGAACCTGCAACCTTAGAAGAGAAAACGGAAATAGAGAAAAGAGAGCTTGCTTCTGGTGAATAAATGGAGAGGGATAGGGAGAGCCAGCCGATTTATATAGTGGCTGATGCCGTGGTGGTGATAATGATAGAGAAGCTGAGGAAGCTCAAGTCGGCCGAGGAGGAGATGTGCCCCGTGCTGAAGAGTCAGGTCGACAAAGTGATCCCAAAGCTCAAACGGGTCTATGAGTTCTTGAAGTACGAGGGCAAGAAGGAAAGCCATATTGAGTGGACGGATCGCCTCCTGCGGGTCCTCTACGAGGCCGAGGACAACATCGACATTTTCTTCCGCCGGATGGTCCATTTGGAGCAGGCGACTATCGTACCCGTTCTCGACGTGCTCGAGCCACTGTTGTGGAAGGGCATCCTCTTGCGGAAGATGAGGCTCTTCCTCAGCAACGTGACTCGGGTACTTGAGGACCAACACCTGGACTCAAAAGGGGCTGGCACTGATTCGAGGTATTCCATCCCCAACGAAGGGCGCCACCAGTACTACGACCGGTGGAGGAGAGTCAATGCCGACCAAGAAGACGCAGCCGAGAAAATTGGCATATTCCGTGATCATCGCGACAAGATCATCAATAATGGTGGTGAGTGGCTCCATTGCTGTGCGGTCGTCGGTGAAAAAGGGTCCGGGAAGACGTACCTCGCCTGGAGGATTTACAACCTACCGGAAATCAAGAAGCATTTCCCATGCCGAGCCTGGGTACACGTCTCGGATGATCGTGCACTCAAAGATATAAGGTACGCGGTCCTGAAGCAGATCTCAAAACAGGTGTTGAGGAACAGCGAGCACATGGACGACGAGGAGGTGGAGCAAGCTCTCCAGAAGGAACTTTATGACCAGAATTACCTCATAGTGTTGGATGATTACGACCACACTGATTCCTGGCATGCGTTCATGTGGTCCCTTCCCTTCTACAACAAAGGCCGTGTCCTGGTCACGACCCGAAGCTTGCCAATGGCAGATAAAGCTGACAGTAAGATCAAACTAGATAATTTGGGGGAGGAGGACACTGTGAAGCTCTTTAAGGAGAAAGTGCGTAGCTCGAAAATCAACTTGCAGGATAAGGACATCAAGAAGAAGATCTTCCCAGCGAGTGGGGGCTTGCCCCTCAAGATCGTTCTGCTAGGCGGGCTATTGATGAACCTTAGTCGTGAGACTAAGAATTGGCATGACGTGATCGAGAGAGAACAGAGTCTCACCGACATACTCACTTTGAGTTACAATTACTTGCGGCCGGGAGAAAAGCCATGTTTTCTTTACTTGACACTCTTCCCTAAAGCTACGCCAATCCCGGTACGAAGGATAATACGGTTATGGCTTGGCGAGGAGTTGCTGATGGGTCAGCGCGATGACGGGCTCCCCATGAATCCCGAAGACCGGGGGGAGAAGTATCTGGAGGACCTGATACTGAGCAACATGGTCGAAGTGGTGACTTGGAAGCCCGATGGGACCCCAAGGACGTGCCAAGTGGTGACACCTATCTATGATATGTTCCGTCCCCAAGCGGTCTCCCTTGGCCTCCTCCACATCCACGACCAAAAGCCAAAAGATTCCGGGCCAACTCAGGCGGAATCGGACAGGTTCAAAAGGCGGCAGTCCAGCGTCCGTTGGCTCACAGAATACTCCAACATCAAGAGCTTCGGCTGGTCGGACCCTTACTACATCAAGCGAATGCGTTCCTTCAATTCCTTTTACACCCGGAAGGGAATCCTCACCAGAGACCTAGGTAAGTTGCTCCGAGCCGTGACTTCGCACAACAGTCACCGGCTCCTAAGGGTACTCGACCTGGAAGGTGTTTACAAGCCCTACTTGCCCGGCACTATCGAGAGGTTAGTCCTCTTGAAGTACCTCGGGTTGAGGTCGACGGTCCTTGATTCATTACCCAACTCCGTCGGCGATCTCCCACAACTGGAGACCTTGGACATTAAGAACACCAATATAGTCCTTCCGGTTTCCCTTTGGAAGTCTAAGAGCCTCCGGCACCTCTACTTGAATGGGTTTCCCGTTGATCCATCGATCCTCAACCGTTGCACGAGCTCAGGGTTCTTACCAGACCTTCGAACCTTGACTGGGCTATATGTGAGCAGCATTGATGACGACTTAGTGAATGGCCTGATGAAGTCCTTGAGACACCTTACCAAGCTCGGGATCATCTCCCAGTGGAGCTACAAGCTAGGGAACAATATAGCCCGGTGGGTTCCCATGCTGACCAATCTTCAGTCTCTGAAGCTGGGCATGATTGAAAAGGATAAGGAGTCGAAGACCAAAACAGATAAAGAAAAGGATAAGGAGTCGAATACCAAAACAGAAAAAGAGAAGAATAAGGAGTCGCCCCCGCCTAGCCTTCCCTCCATGCCCGAGCTTCGCAATCTGTTCGACCTGTACCTGCGCGGGAGATTCCAAAATGTGGAAGCAAACCAGCTGCCTTCATGCCTCAAGTTCCTCACGCTGTCCAAGTCCGAGTTTTCAGAGGACCCGATGCACAACCTCGGGCAGTTACAGCAACTGAGAACCTTGAGGCTCTTAGCCAAATCATACGTAGGTACGGAAATGAGGTGCTCAAAGGATGCATTCCCGAGCCTCCGGGTTTTGAAGCTCTGGCAACTCACCGAACTGACGAAGTTGACTGTGGAGCCAGGCAGCATGCATAAACTTAAAGAGCTCGAAATTCGAAAGTGTCCAAACCTTCCATTCGAAGGGATCGATAGTCTGAAGCATCTCGAGTCACTGGAGGAACTTATTCTCACAAATATGCCCAATGAATTTTTCAGGGATTCTGAGAAAAAACTGGAGCATTGCCATGTCATCGAAGTCCAGGTATGTTAAAAGTACTTTGCACCTTATGCTGCTATTTTTCCACCCAGCCGAAATGTCTTGAAACAACAATCGATTTTGCAAAAGTTTTCGGATTAAAAATGACCATTTTCCGAAGTTTCCAGGGCCAAATTCAACACCAAAAGCAACTTACAGAGTGAATCTTTCGTGTCTTCAATTCCCAATTGTTTATCGAGTAGCTGTAATAACAATACTGGATAGATCCATCACTAAGTACGCTTTGTCCGTTGAATCTTTCTTTTCTTGGAATCGACAATTTTTCCATGTCAATTGACGCAGTCGTATGTTGTTTGTGTTTGCAGGGGCCGCCAGAAGAACATGACGAGGGTAAGGATGCTTCGGAACAAATGGCTGAGGAGGATAGCGAAGATGAGGAGCCATCCTCTTTAAGTTCCCGTGCTGATCTTAGAGGAGACAATACCTTTGCTCTCTTTAATCTGTGATAGGTAAAGCCTGATTTACGTTTGTTTAATAAGCCCCGACGGATTTGTGCTGTGGTTGGGCTGTTCCAGTGGGGCCGGCAGTCATCCATTTTTTTTTTCCAACTATATATCTTCAAAGTTCGTGCCGGTTTCGGTTTCATGATTGAAGAATCGGATTGTAATGCATAGGCTTGAGATGCAATTTATCAGTTATCAAATTCGTTTGCAGTTTCCTCAGAAGGCTTTTTCTGAAAGCTTGTACCAACCACTCCCTATTTGCTAATGGGTTCAAGTAGAATTTAGAAAGCCGAAACACTTTAAAGGATCAAATTTCAATTGCCACAAGTCTCCGATCTCCAGTAAATTTACAAAGCCTTTCTTTTGTACAAATGTTACCAACCACATCAATAATCACAGGCCGAAGAACACTCTGCCTGTTAATAGGATAGCCAAGAAACGTGACTTACAGATCTAACTTGCAACAGAGACAACTCGGAAGACAAGCACCTGAGTCTTTCTAAACCTATATTTAACTTGTACCGATCGTCGAGACATGACGAACCGATATTGTATTGTCAAACATAAAGGAGATAGACTTGGGCCGCCGACCTCACAGTAGAGATAACACTCTCTTTCTGAAGACATTTGATCTCCTGCCTGATCCCCGAGGCGCAAAGTTCAGGCCGAACATTTCCTTCGGGGTTTCCTCTGCAGGGACGAGCCCCACAAGCATCACCACAATAGAGGCACTTTCAGATACGTGGTCGATGTCATCCGTGCGGGTCAAAAGGCGATGGGCCAACTGCAAGCTCCTGTTCTTCGAGTCCAAGCCAATGCCCCACGTGAGGAAGAGCCTCTCCCTGTCTATTGTAGAGAGCTTCTTCTGCATCTGCTTGCTCAGCATCTGCCTCTCGCGGCAAAGATCCCGCAGGCTATTGTAAGAGAATATGAAAACAGAGTTGTGGTATTATTGACAGAAGAGATCTAGATGTAGTAGCAAGCTACTGAACGGTAGTACTATTTACCGCAGGAAGTCAGTCACGCAAAAATCAATATAAAAGAGTGAAGAATGTGGTAATAAACTTAAGAGACATCCCTCGGCTGTTTACTAACACTAAGCAGTAATTCTGATGCATGATTATTATAAGAGGCGCGAATTTACTGCACTGTACAACAATCTACTGGCATATTCGCAAGATTACCTAGAGGCACAATAATTTCATGAAGCAATCTTTCTTGGTTATTCTAGAGTCAATACCTTGATGCCGCGCTCAGGGTGCGGCCGCCTTCCAGAGTTTGACTCCCCCGATCAAACGTGTTCTTGAGGAAAGACAGTCTCCTGAGTTCCACCTCCATGTAAATGGAGTCTGCGGGGTCACCTTTGAAGAGCAAGAAGAAGTAAGTCCGATGAATCAATTATCTCCTTCTGGATCTTCCTGAACTGTAACTGCCAATGATCAGGGCTTTCAGGATCCTCCTGCATTGGTCCTATGTCCCTCACCTTCTTTGTTAAATGGAATTTTCTAGGTTTTTATTTTTCCAATTATTTATAATAAAAAATTATTTTTTAAAGATATCTCATCATAAAATTTAATTTCTCGATTTCTTTAATTTTCATAATTTATACAACATATTTTTTTTGGAATAAATGAGAAGATTTTATTATATGTATAGATTTTATTTGATAATCTTGAATTTTGAAAATAAAAATTAATATTTCATCACATTAATATTAACATCAAAATAAGTATATGTTAGTATTTACTTTTTGAAAGGAGTCTTCTAGGTTTTTATTTATTTGCAGAATTATTTTAACAATTTTTTTTAAAAGATATCTAATCATATAATCTGATTTCTTGATTTCTTTAATTTTTATAATTTTTATATATAACATAATGTATTTGAAGTAAATGAGACGATTTTATTAAGTGTATAGATATCATTTGATAATCTTGAATTTTTTAAATAAAAATTAATATTTCATCACATGAATATTAACATCAAAATTAAGTATATAGTAGGATATGTTTTTGAAATGAGTTTTCTGGGTTTTTATTTCTTTAGTTTTATTTTCTGAATTATTTCAAAAAAATATTTTTTAAAGATATCTCATCATAAAATCCGATTTCTTGATTTCTTTAATTTTTATAATTTATATAACATAATGTATTTGAAATAAATGGGAAGACTTTATTATATGTATAGATATTATTTAATAATCTCGAATTTTGTAAAATAAAAATTAATATTTGATCACATCAATATTAACATGAAAATAATATATATATATATATATATATTTATACATAATATAAATATATTAATAGATGGTTACGTGTACAACCTTCATTATATATAAGAAGAAAAAGTATATGTAAATAATATGTTTTTATAGATATCCATTTTTAAAAAAATAGATTAGATATATATATATATATAATTGTGAATTATATTTTCTTTTCAAAAAATAAATCAGATTTGTTCACCGAAAAAGGAAAACAAATCTAATTATATTTTATGTAGATTATATATGATAGTTACAGTTATAAACATGAATTATCATACACATGCACACGGACCTATTCAGCTCTTAAATAATACGTCTACAACTAAAATTGAACTCTTGAAATATATGCAAGTGAGTTGATTAAATTTATACTTTGATTTTTTTCTCTCATTTTTATGGTAATTTTTCCTTTTTCTTATTTTTCTCTAATTTTTACTTGTTATCTCATATTTTTTCTCAAGATTGGTGATATGAATTTTATCTCTAGAAAGGCTATTCCTATAGGCAAGCTCCCAAAAAGTAAGTTCGTTTACACTAAACATGAAGGTTGTTTGTTTGTTTTATTATTTTTGTTTCAATTTTGATTCTCGAAGGAATTTTTCTTTTTAATTTTTAATTATAATTTCTTTTTAGATTGGTGTACTATTTCATGCAACGCGTGGGCTCCACGAATAATTCTACAGATAGTGGAAACGTTTGCCTTATGTTCCAATTCCTTATCATTGAGTGATGGATACAATGTCCATTATTGGATCTATGCCAAAAAGAAAGAAAACGGAGAAACTGGGAGACATTTCTACAAGATTTTAAGTTTTGAAATATCAACCTGTCAAGAAATTAATGTATGTTATTATATATAATGAAGACTCAAATCCGAAACTTTCTTTGAGGAAAATAAGCGTCCAACCGCTTAAATCAATCCATATTTGTTTGTTTCAACAAGATTATAAGTTTGGAAATATCAACCTTTCAAAAAATGTACATCTCTATCTATATAAAATATAAAGCAGAGTTGAGTAGCCAGATGGCCTCACTTGGTTTTTTTAATGAAATTTTCTCAAATTTTTGAGAGCCTTATCTCTTAAAAACAAGGTTTTTAATTTTTTTTAAATATATAGATGTAGATTTGTGGGACTGGTTATTATTTTCTAGACTTTTTTAGCCTTCTTGAAAAAGTTTTTTCAAATTTTTAAATTTTAAAAATTTTAAAAATATAAATATATATTTGTGTAATTAGTCATCATTCTCGGTTTTCTATTTCTTTTTTTGTAAAATGAATCCTTATATTTAAGCTTTTAAAGCATATAAATATAAATATATATTGGTGGGACTGTCGTTATTTTCTCGATGTTTTAAACTTCTTTTAGAAGAGGAAATTTTTAATTTTTTAAAATATATAAATATAGATATAGATATAGACTTCTGGGAACCGTCATTATTTTCTGAATTTTTTATTTTATATTAAAAGTATTTTATGAAAAGATCCCAATAAAATAAATACGCAAGATCATATTTACTTTTCAAAAAGCAAATCAGATGATATATTCTTATATATATAGATAGATATAGATATGTTGTTTTATTTATATATAAATAGCGGACCTACCCGATTTGTCTCTGAAAAAATATTGCTACTATTAAATGCGAATTCTTAATTTTTTGTAATCACATGACCTTATTTTGGTACGTCTATCATTAGATGTGAATGTGAGTTTTTCAACCTTTCTGCTTTTCTACATGTAAACTTTTGTAAAATTTTTGGATTCTCCATTTTATGTATATAGTTAACGTGAGATATAATGTAACAAGGTTGGAATTTTTTTTTAATGCATAATCTCTTTTCAAAGCGGCGGACATGAGTTTTATAATTTTTTCACCTATTTTATTTGTATTAACGTACCAAATTATTCATTATCTTATTCGTAAAATGATATTACTAGTAGTCTTATATATAATAGTAATATAGTAAATTGCTATTGATTTTAAATTATTATTTTTAACAACTTATAACAATAATTTACATAATAAAAATATAATATAATCGCATTCTATTTCGTGCAATACACGTGCTCTGCCATTAGTTTTATATATAAGATAAAGATATGATTGGTTGCTTTTTTATCACGTTATCGTGGAAGATAATGAAGTGAGATATTGAAATGCAGCGAGATATCTTGTAAAGGATAAAAACCCGAAATTAGATTATTTTGTTCTCCTCAACGAAGAAGGAGCGAAATGGAGATTCCGGACATGGTTTTATGCAAGCAAAACATAGGAATCATGCTTTCTTGGAATATAACAACGTAGAAATGTCTCAGAAATTGCTTCTCTTTTATTCATCTCTTCAAGCTGAGGCTTCAGAGACAATCAGACCGATATTCTTCGTAAACTTTTTCCACGGGGTGGATCTTAGCTTTACTTGGGTCCAGAGTAAAGCCTGGGTCGATCTCTTTCTCTGATTCGTTCACTTGGGTTTTCTCTTTTTGATAGTTATGGAACACAAGCCAAGGTTAGGAATCATGAATGGAAGCAAGGTTGGTAGCTACATTGTGCTGCGCGTATATGATCATCCTCTCACGGAAAGAATCTACCGACACACAGTGGAGGACTATAAGCAAGGTAACCCAAGGATCCTAATTCCCAGCAGCAAAGAAGAACCTGCAACCTTAGAAGAGAAAAGGGAAATAGAGAAACGAGAGCTTGCTTTCGGTGAATAAATGGAGAGAGATATAGTGGCTGATGCCGTGGTGGTGATAATGATAGAGAAGCTGAGGAAGCTCAAGTCGGCCGAGGCAGGGTGCCCCGCGCTGAAGAGTCAAGTCGACAAAGGGATCCCAAAGCTCAAACGGGTCTATGAGTTCTTGAAGGACGAGGGCAAGAAGGAAAGCCATACCGAGTGGACGGACCGCCTCCAGCGGGTCCTCTACCAGGCTGAGGACGACATCGACATTTTCTTCCGCCGGATAGTCGAGTTGGAGCAGAGGACTATCACACTTGTTCCCGACGTGCTCGAGACACTGTGTTGGAAGGGCGTCCTCTTCCAGAAGATGAGGCTCTTCCTCAGCAACGTGACTCGGGTACTTAAGGACCAACACCTGTACTCAAAAGGGGCCGGCCCAGATTCGAGCTCGTCCATCGCCAACAAAGTGCGCCCCCAGTACTACGATCGGTGGAGGAGAGTCAATGCCGACCAAGAAGACACAGCTGAGAACACTAGCATATTCCGTGGTGCTCTCGACAGGGTCATCAATGATCGACTCATTACTGGCGATGACTCGCTCGATTGCATTGCGGTCATTGGTGAAAAAGGGTCAGGCAAGACGTACCTCGCCTGGAGGATTTACAACCGACCAGAAATCAAGAAGCATTTCCCATGCCGAGCCTGGGTACACGTCTCGGTTGATCATGCACTCAAAGATATAAGGTACGCGATCCTGAAGCAGATCTCAAAACAGGTGTTGAAGAACAGCGAGCACATGGAGGACCAGGAGGTGACGCAAGCTCTCCAGAAGGAACTTTATGACCAGAGGTACCTCATAGTGTTGGATGATTACGACGACCCTGATTCCTTATATGAGTTGCTGATGTCCCTTCCCGAGTCCAACAAAGGTCGCGTCCTGGTCACGACCCGAAGCCAGTACATGGCACTTGCAGTTGATTACCGGCGGATCGAACTAGAAAATTTGGGGGAGGAGGACACTGTGAAGCTCTTTAAGGAGAAAGTGCGTAGCTCGGAAATCAACTTGCAGGATAAGGACATCAAGAAGAAGATCTTCCCAGCGAGTGGGGGCTTGCCCCTCAAGATCGTTCTGCTAGGCGGGCTATTGATGAACCTTAGTCGTGAGACTAAGAATTGGCATGACGTGATCGAGAGAGAACAGAGTCTCACCGACATACTCACTTTGAGTTACAATTACTTGCGGCCGGAAGAAAAGCCGTGTTTTCTTTACTTGACACTCTTCCCTAAAGCTACGCCAATCCCGGTACGAAGGATAATACGGTTATGGCTTGGCGAGGAGTTGCTGATGGGTCAGTGCGATGACGGGCTCCCCGTGAATCCCGAAGACCGGGGGGAGAAGTATCTGGAGGACCTGATACAGAGCAACATGGTCGAAGTGGTGAGTTGGAAGCCCAACGGGACCCCAAGGACGTGCCAAGTGGTGACACCTCTCTATGATACGTTCCGTCGCCAAGCGGTTGACCTTGCCCTCCTCCACATCCACGACCAAAAGCCAAAAGATTCTGGGCCAACTCAGGCGGAATTGGACAGGTTCAAAAGGCGGCAGTCCAGCGTCCGTTGGCTAGCGGAAAACTCCAACATTACGAGCTTCAGCTCGTCGGACCCTTACATCATCCAGCGAATGCGTTCCTTCAATTCCTTTTACACCCGGAAGGGAATCCTCACCAGAGACCTAGGTAAGTTCCTCCGAGCCGTGACTTCGCAGAACAGTCACCGGCTCCTAAGGGTACTCGACCTGGAAGGTGTTTACAAGCCATACTTGCCCCAAGCCATCGGGAGGTTAGTCCTCTTGAAGTACCTTGGATTGAGGTCTACGGTCCTGGATTCACTCCCTGACTCCGTCGGCGATCTCCCACAACTGGAGACCTTGGACATTAAGAACACCAATATAGTCCATCCGGTTTCCATTTGGAAGTCTAAGAGCCTCAAACACCTCTACTTGAACGGGTTTCCCGTTGATCCATTGATCCTCAAACGTTACATTGGCTCAGGGTTCTTACCAAACCTTCGAACCTTGAGCGGGCTATATGTGAGCAGCATTGATGACAACTTAGTGAATGTCCTGATTACGTCCTTGACAAACCTCACCAAGCTCGGGATCAAATCCCAGTGGAGCGGCAACCGTGGGAACAATATAGCCGGGTGGGTGTCCAGGCTGACCAATCTTCAGTCTCTGAAGCTGGTCATGATTGAAAAGGACAAGGAGTCGAATACCAAAACAGACAAAGAAAAGGATAAGGAGTCGCCCCCGCCTAGCCTTCCCTCCTTGCCCGAGCTTCGCAATCTCTTCGACCTGTACCTGCTCGGGAGATTCCAAAAAGCGGAAGCAAACCAGCTGCCTTCATGCCTCAAGTTCCTCACGCTGTCCAAGTCTGAGTTTTTGGACGACCCGATGCACAACGTCGGGCAGTTACTGCAACTGAGAACCTTGAGGCTCTTATCCGATTCATATGTAGGTAAGGAAATGAGTTGCTCGGACGGTGCATTCCCCAGCCTCCGGGTTTTGAAGCTCTGGAAACTCACCAAACTGACGAAGTTGACTTTGAAGAAAGGCTGCATGCCTAAACTTAAAGAGCTCGAAATTCGAAAATGTCCAAATCTTCCATTCGATGAGATCCACGGTCTGGAGCATCTCGAGTCGCTGGAGGAACTTATTCTCACAAATATGCCCGAGGGGTTTGTCAGGAGTTCTGAGAAAATACCGAAGGCTTGCCAAGTCATCGAAGTCCAGGTATGTCAAAAGTACTTTGCACCTTGTGCTGCTATTTATGATATCGCTTCTTTCAAGTCAGGTACCCAACCGAAATGTCTTGAAACAACCATCGATTTTGCAAAAGTTTTCGGATTAAAAATGACCATTTTCCGAAGTTTCCAGGGCCAAATTCAACACGAAAAGCAACTTACAGAGTGAATATTTTGTGTCTTCAATTCCCAATTGTTTATCGAGTAGCTGCAATAACAATACCGGATAGAGAGATCCATCACCAACGATGCTCTGTCCATTGAATCTTTCTTTTCTTGGAATCAACAATTTTTTCCATGTCAATTGACACAGTCGTATATTGTTTATGTTAACATTGGCAGCCAGAAGAACATCATGACAAAGGTAAGGATGCTTTGGTCTCAACCGAGCGCCCAATGGTCGAGGAGGATGGGGAAGACGAGGAGCCATCCTCTATAAGTGCCCGTGCAGATCTTAGTGGAGTCCATCCCTCTGCTCCCTTTACTGAGTGATAGGCAAAGCCCGATTTACGTTTGTTAATAAGCCCCAATGGATTTGTGCCAAGTCATCCATTTTATTTTATGTTTCCCTGCCGGTTTCGGTTTCATGATTGAAGAATCGGATTGTAATGCAGAGGCTTGAGATGCAATTTATCAGTTATCGAATTCGTTTGCAGTTTCCTCAGAAGGCTTCTTTCTGAAAGCTTATACCAACCACTCCCTATTTGCTAATGGGTTCAAGTAGAATTTAGAAAGCTGAAACACTTTAAAGGATCAAATTTCAATTGCCTCAAGTCTCCGATCTCCAGTAAATTTACAAAGCCTTTCTTTTGTACAAATGTTACCAACCACATCAATAATCACAGGCCGAAGAACACTCTGCCTGTTAATAGGATAGCCAAGAAACGTGACTTACACATCTAACTTACAACAGAGACAACTCAGAAGACAAGCACCTGAGTCTTTCTAAACCTGTATTTAACCTGTACTGATCGCCGAGGCATGAAGAACCGATATTGTATTGGCAAACATAAAGGAGATAGACTTGGGCCGCCGACCTCACAGTAGAGATAACACTCTCTTTTTGAAGACATTTGATCTCCTGCCGGATCCCCGAGGCGCAAAGTTCAGGCCGGACATTTCCTTCGGGGCATCCTCTGCAGGGACGAGCCCCACAAGCATCGCCACAATGGAGGCACTTTCAGATATGTGGTCGATGTCATCTGTGCGGGTCCAAAGGCGGCAGGCCAACTGCAAGCTCCTGTTCTTCGAGTCCAAGCCAATACCCCACGTGAGGAACAGTCTCTCCCCGTCTATTGTAGAGACCTTCTTCTGCATCTGCTTCCTCAGCATCTGCCTCTCATGGCAAAGATCCCGCAGGCTATTGTAAGAGAATATGAAAACAGAGTTGTGGTATTATTGACAGAAGAGATCTAGATGTAGTAGCAAGCTACCAAACGGTAGTACTATTTACCGCAGGAAGTTAGTCACGCAAACATCAATATAAAAGAGTGAAGAATGTGGTAATAAACTTAAAGAGACATCCCTCGGCTGTTTACTAACACTAAGCAGTAATTCTGATGCATGATTATTATAAGGGGCGCGAATTTACTGCACTGTACAGCAATCTACTGGCATATTCGCAAGATTACCTAGATGCACAGTCATTTCATGAAGCAATCTTTCTTGCTTATTCTAGAGTCAATACCTTGATGCCGCGCTCAGAGTGTGACCGCCTTCCAGAGTTTGACTCCCCCGATCAAATGTGTTCTCGAGGAAAGACAGTCTCCTAAGTTCCACCTCCATGTAAATGGAGTCTGCAGGGTCACCTTTGAAGAGCAAGAAGAAGTAAGTCGGATGAACCAATGAAACATTGCACGCATCCCAGAGCTCAATAATCTCCTTCTGGATCTTCCTGAACTGTAACTGCCAATGATCAGGGCTTTCAGGATCCTCCTGCATTGGTCCTATGTCCCTCACCTTCTTTGTTAAATGGAATTTTCTAGGTTTTTATTTTTATTTTTTTTATTTTTCGAATTATTTTTTTAAAAATATCTCATCATAAAATTCAATTTCTTGATTTCTTTAATTTTCATAATTTATACAACATAATTTGTTTGGAATAAATGAGAAGATTTTATTATATGTATAGATTTTATTTGATAATCTTGAATTTTTAAAATAAAAATTAATATTTCATCACATTAATATTAACGTCAAAATAAGTATATATTAATATGTATTTTTTGAAAGGAGTTTTCTAGGTTTTTATTTATTTTATTTATTTTCAGAATTATTTTAACAAAAATTATTTTTTAAAGATACTAATCATATAATCCAATTTCTTGATTTCTTTAATTTTTATAATTTATATATATAACATAATGTATTTGAAGTAAATGAGATGATTTTATTATGTCTATAGATTAATAGATATCATTTGATAATCTTGAATTTTTTAAATAAAAATTAATATTTTATCCCATCAATATTAACATCAAAATTAAGTATATAGTAGCATATGTTTTTGAAATGAGTTTCTAGGTTTTTATTTCTTTATTTTTATTTTCGGAATTATTTTAACAAAAAATATTTTTTAAAGATATCTCATCATAAAATCCGATTTCTTGATTTCTTTAATTTTTATAATTTATATAACATAATGTATTTGAAATAAATGGGAAGACTTTATTATATGTATAGACATTATACAATAATCTTGAATTTTGTAAAAGAAAAATTAATTTTTGATTACATCAATATTAACATGAAAATAATATTAATATATATATTTATACATAATATAAATATATTAATATATGATTATGTGGACAACCTTCAGTATATATAGGAAGAAAAAGTATAAATACATAATATGTTTTATAGATATCCATTTTTAAAAAATAGATTAGATATATGTGTGTGTGTGTGTGTGTGTGTGTGTGTGTGAATTATATTTTCTTTCCAAAAAATAAATCAGATTTGTTCACCCAAAAAGGAAAACAAATCTGATTATATTTTATGTAGATTATGAATGATAGTTATAGTTATAAACATGAATTATCACAAACATGCACGCGGGCCTATTCAGCTCTCAAATAATACGTCTACAACTAGAATTGAGCTCTTGAAATATATGCAAGTGAGTTGATTAAATTTATACTTTTATTTTTTCTCTCATTTTTATCATAATTTTTCCTTTTTTATATATTTTTCTCTAATTTTTACTTGTTTTCTCATATTCTTTCTCAAGATTGGTGATATGAATTTTATCTCTAGAAAGGCTATTCCTATACGCAAGTTCTCAGAAAGTAAGTTCGTCTACGACTAAATGTGAAGGTTGTTTGTTTGTTTTATTATTTTTGTTTCACTTTTGATTCTCGAAGGAGTTTTCTTTTAAATTTTTAATTGTAATTTCTTTTTAGATTGGTGTATTATTTTATGCAACGCGTGGGCTCCACGAATAGTTCTACAGATAGTGGAAACGTTTGCCTTATGTTCCAATTCCTTATCATTGAGTGATGGATACAATGTCAATTGTTGGATCTATGCTAAAAAGAAAGAAAACAAAGAAAGTGGGAGACATTTCTACAAGATTTTAAGTTTTGAAATATCAACCTTTCTAGAAATTAATGTATGTTATTATATATAATGAAGACTCAAATCCGAAACCTTCTTTGAGGAAAATAAGCGTCCAACCGCTTAAATCAATCCATATTTATTTGTTTCAACAAGATTATAAGTTTGGAAATATCAACCTTTCAAGAAATGTACATCTCTATCTGTATAAAATATAAAGCGGAGTTGTGTAGCCAGATGGCCTCGCTCGGTTTCTGAATGAAATTTTATCGAATTTTTGAGAGCCTTATCCCCATAAAACAAGGTTTTTAATTTTTTAAAATAAATAGATGTAGATTTGTGGGCCGGTTATTATTTTCTAGATCTTTTTAGCCTTCTTGAAAAAAAAATTCAAATTTTTAAATTTTAAAAATATAAATATATATTTATGGAATTAGTCATCATTCTCGGTTTTTTTCTTTTTTTATAAAACGAATCCTTGTATTTAAGCTTTTAAAACATATAAATATAAATATATATTGGTGGGACTGTGGTTATTTTCTTGATATTTTAAACTTCTTTTAGAAGAGGAAGGTTTTAATTTTTTAAAACATATAAATATAGCTATAGATATAGACTTTTGGGAACCGTCATTATTTTCTGAATTTTTTTATTTTATATTAAAAGTATTTTATGAAAAGATCCCAATAAAATAAATTACGTAAGATCATATTTGCTTTTAAAAAAGCAAATCAAATGATATATTCTTATATATATAGATAGATATAGATATATTGTTTTATTTATATACAAATAGCGGACCTACCCGATTTGTCTCTAAAAAAATATTGCTACCATTAAATGCGAATTCTTAATTTTTCGTATGCACACGACCTTATTTTGGTACGTCTATCATTAGATGTGAATGTGAGTTTTTCAACCTTTTTGCTTTTCTACATGTAAACTTTTGTAAAATTTTTGGATTCTCCATTTTATGTATATAGTTAACGTAAGACATAATGTAACAAGGTTGGAATTTTTTTTTAATGCATAATCTCTTTTCAAAGCGGCGGACATGAGTTTTATAATTTTTTTCACCTATTTTATTTGTATTAACGTACCAATTTTTTCATTATCTTATTCGTAAAATGATATTACTATTAGTCTTATATATAATAGTAATATAGTAAATTGTTATTGATTTTAAATTAATATTTTTAATAACTTATAACAATATTTTACATAATAAAAATATAATATAATCACGTTTTATTCCATGCAATACACGTGCTCTGCGACTAGCTTTATATATAAGATAAAGATATGATTGGTTGCTTTTTTATCACGTTATTGTGGAAAATAATGAAGTGAGATATTGAAATGCAGTGAGATATCTTGTAAAGGATAAAAACCCGAAATTAGATTATTCTGTTCTCCTCAACGAAGAAAGAGCGAAATGGAGATTCCGGACATGGTTTTATGCAAGCAAAACATAGGAATCATGCTTTCTTGGAATATAACAAAGTAGAAATGTCTCAGAAATTGCTTCTCTTTTATTCATCTCTTCAAGCTGAGGCTTCAGAGACAATCAGACCGATATTCTTCGGGAACATTTTCCACGGGGTGGATCTTAGCTTTACTTGGGTCCAGAGTAAAGCCTGGGTCGATCTCTTTCTCTCATTCGTTCACTTGGGTTTTCTCTTTTTGATAGTTATGGAACACAAGCCAAGGTTAGGAATCATGAATGGAAGCAAGGTTGGTAGCTACATTGTGCTGCGCGTATATGATCATCCTCTCACGGAAAGAACCTATCGACACACAGTTGAGGACTATAAGTAAGGTAACCCAAGGATCCTAATTCCCAGCAGCAAAGAAGAACCTGCAACCTTAGAAGAGAAAAGGGAAATAGAGAAAAGAGAGCTTGCTTTCGGTGAATAAATGGAGAGAGATATTAGCCAAAAAAATATGGGGAAGGTGTGCCCCGTGCTGAAGAGTCAGCCAATTTATATAGTGGCTGATGCCGTGGTGGTGATAATGATAGAGAAGCTGAGGAAGCTCAAGTCGGCCGAGGAGGAGGTGTGCCCCGCGCTGAAGAGTCAGGTCGACAAAGTGATCCCAAAGCTCAAACGGGTCTATGAGTTCTTGAAGGACGAGGGCAAGAAGGAAAGCCATATTGAGTGGACAGATCGCCTCCTGCGGGTCCTCTACGAGGCCGAGGACAACATCGACATTTTCTTCCGCCGGATGGTCCATTCGGAGCAGGTGACTATCGTACCTGTTCTCGACGTGCTCGAGCCACTGTTGTGGAAGGGCATCCTCTTGCGGAAGATGAGGCTCTTCCTCAGCAACGTGACTCGGGTACTTGAGGACCAACACCTGGACTCAAAAGGGGCTGGCACTGATTCGAGGTATTCCATCCCCAACGAAGGGCGCCACCAGTACTACGACCGGTGGAGGAGAGTCAATGCCGACCAAGAAGACACAGCTGAGAACACTAGCATATTCTGTGTTGCTCGCGACCGGGTCATCCATAATGGTGATAAGTGGCTCCATTGCTGTGCGGTCGTCGGTGAAAAAGGGTCGGGGAAGACATACCTCGCCTGGAGGATTTACAACCTACCGGAAATCAAGAAGCATTTCCCATGCCGAGCCTGGGTACACACGTCTCGGATGATCGTGCACTCAAAGATATAAGGTACGCGGTCCTGAAGCAGATCTCAAAACAGGTGTTGAGGAACAGTGAGCACATGGACGACGGGGAGGTGGAGCAAGCTCTCCAGAAGGAACTTTATGACCAGAGTTACCTCATAGTGTTGGATGATTACGACCACACTGATTCCTGGCATGCGTTCATGTGGTCCCTTCCCTTCTACAACAAAGGCCGTGTCCTGGTCACGACCCGAAGCTCGCCAATGGCAGATAAAGCTGACAGTAAGATCAAACTAAATAATTTGGGGGAGGAGGACACTGTGAAGCTCTTTAAGGAGAAAGTGCGTAGCTCGGAAATCAACTTGCAGGATAAGGACATCAGGGACAAGATCTTCCCAGCGAGTGGGGGCTTGCCCCTCAATGTCGTTCTGCTAGGCGGGCTATTGATGAACCTTAGTCGCGAGAATAAGAATTGGCAACACGTGATCAAGAGAGTACAGAGTTCCAACGACATACTCACTTTGAGTTACAATATACTCACTTTGAGTTACAATTACTTGCTGCCGGAAGAAAAGCCGTGTTTCCTTTACTTGACCCTCTTCCCTAAAGCTACGCCAATCCCGGTACGAAGGATAATACGGTTATGGCTTGGCGAGGAGTTGCTGATGGGTCAGTGCGATGACGGGCTCCCCATGAATCCCGAAGACCGGGGGGAGAAGTATCTGGAGGACCTGATACTGAGCAACATGGTCGAAGTGGTGAGTTGGAAGCCCGACGGGACCCCAAGGACGTGCCAAGTGGTGACACCTATCTATGATATGTTCCGTCCCCAAGCGGTCTCCCTTGGCCTCCTCCACATCCACGACCAAAAGCCAAAAGATTCCGGGCCAACTCAGGCGGAATCGGACAGGTTCAAAAGGCGGCAGTCCAGCGTCCGTTGGCTCACGGAATACTCCAACATCAAGAGCTTCGGCTGGTCGGACCCTTACTACATCAAGCGAATGCGTTCCTTCAATTCCTTTTACACCCGGAAGGGAATCCTCACCAGAGACCTAGGTAAGTTGCTCCGAGCCGTGACTTCGCACAACAGTCACCGGCTCCTAAGGGTACTCGACCTGGAAGGTGTTTACAAGCCCTACTTGCCCGGCGCTATCGAGAGGTTAGTCCTCTTGAAGTACCTCGGGTTGAGGTCGACGGTCCTTGATTCATTACCCAACTCCATCGGCGATCTCCCACAACTGGAGACCTTGGACATTAAGAACACCAATATAGTCCTTCCGGTTTCCCTTCGGAAGTCTAAGAGCCTCCGGCACCTCTACTTGAATGGGTTTCCCGTTGATCCATCGATCCTCAAACGTTGCACGAGCTCAGGGTTCTTACCAGACCTCGAACCTTGACTGGGCTATATGTGAGCAGCATTGATGACAACTTAGTGAATGGCCTGATGAAGTCCTTGAGACACCTTACCAAGCTCGGGATCATCTCCCAGTGGAGCTACAAGCTAGGGAACAATATAGCCCGGTGGGTTCCCATGCTGACCAATCTTCAGTCTCTGAAGCTGGGCATGATTGAAAAGCATAAGGAGTCGAAGACCAAAACAGATAAAGAAAAGGATAAGGAGTCGAATACCAAAACAGAAAAAGAGAAGAATAAGGAGTCGCCCCCGCCTAGCCTTCCCTCCATGCCCGAGCTTCGCAATCTGTTCGACCTGTACCTGCGCGGGAGATTCCAAAATGTGGAAGCAAACCAGCTGCCTTCATGCCTCAAGTTCCTCACGCTGTCCAAGTCCGAGTTTTCAGAGGACCCGATGCACAACCTCGGGCAGTTACAGCAACTGAGAACCTTGAGCCTCTTAGCCAAATCATACGTAGGTACGGAAATGAGGTGCTCAAAGGATGCATTCCCGAGCCTCCGGGTTTTGAAGCTCTGGCAACTCACCGAACTGACGAAGTTGACTGTGGAGCCAGGCAGCATGCATAAACTTAAAGAGCTCGAAATTCGAAAGTGTCCAAACCTTCCATTCGAAGGGATCGATAGTCTGAAGCATCTCGAGTCACTGGAGGAACTTATTCTCACAAATATGCCCAATGAATTTTTCAGGGATTCTGAGAAAAAACTGGAGCATTGCCAAGTCATCGAAGTCCAGGTATGTTAAAAGTACTTTGCACCTTATGCTGCTATTTTTGCACCCAGCCGAAATGTCTTGAAACAACAATCGATTTTGCAAAAGTTTTCGGATTAAAAATGACCATTTTCCGAAGTTTCCAGGGCCAAATTCAACACCAAAAGCAACTTACAGAGTGAATCTTTCATGTCTTCAATTCCCAATTGTTTATCGAGTAGCTGCAATAACAATACTGGATAGATCCATCACTAAGTACACTTTGTCCATTGAATCTTTCTTTTCTTGGAATCGACAATTTTTCCATGTCAATTGACACAGTCGTATGTTGTTTGTGTTTGCAGGGGCCGCCAGAAGAACATGACGAGGGTAAGGATGCTTCGGAACAAATGGCTGAGGAGGATAGCGAAGATGAGGAGCCATACTCTATAAGTTCCCGTGCTGATCTTAGAGGAGACAATACCTTTGCTCTCTTTAATCTGTGATAGGTAAAGCCTGATTTCCGTTTGTTTAATAAGCCCCGATGGATTTGTGCTGTGGTTGGGCTGTTCCAGTGGGGCCGGCAGTCATCCATTTTTTTTTACCAACTATATATCTTCAAAGTTCGTGCCGGTTTCGGTTTCATGATTGAATAATCGGATTGTAATGCATAGGCTTGAGATGCAATTTATCAGTTATCAAATTCGTTTGCAGTTTCCTCAGAAGGCTTTTTCTGAAAGCTTATACCAACCATATCTGCTAATGGGTTCAAGTAGAATTTAGAAAGCTGAAACACTTTAAAGGATCAAATTTCAATTGCCACAAGTCTCCGATCTCCAGTAAATTTACAAAGCCTTTCTTTTGTACAAATGTTACCAACCACATCAATAATCACAGGCCGAAGAACACTCTGCCTGTTAATAGGATAGCCAAGAAACGTGACTTACAGATCTAACTTGCAACAGAGACAACTCGGAAGACAAGCGCCTGAGTCTTTCTAAACCTATATTTAACTTGTACCGATCGTCGAGGCATGACGAACCGATATTGTATTGTCAAACATAAAGGAGATAGACTTGGGCCGCCGACCTCACAGTAGAGATAACACTCTCTTTCTGAAGACATTTGATCTCCTGCCTGATCCCCGAGGCGCAAAGTTCAGGCCGAACATTTCCTTCGGGGTTTCCTCTGCAGGGACGAGCCCCACAAGCATCGCCACAATAGAGGCACTTTCAGATACGTGGTCGATGTCATCCGTGCGGGTCAAAAGGCGATGGGCCAACTGCAAGCTCCTGTTCTTCATGTCCAAGCCAATGCCCCACGTGAGGAAGAGCCTCTCCCTGTCTATTGTAGAGAGTTTCTTCTGCATCTGCTTGCTCAGCATCTGCCTCTCGCGGCAAAGATCCCGCAGGCTATTGTAAGAGAATATGAAAACAGAGTTGTGGTATTATTGACAGGAGAGATCTAGATGTAGTAGCAAGCTACTGAACGGTAGTACCATTTACCGCAGGAAGTCAGTCACGCAAACATCAATATAAAAGAGTGAAGAATGTGGTAATAAACTTAAGAGACATCCCTCGGCTGTTTACTAACACTAAGCAGTAATTCTGATGCATGATTATTATAAGAGGCGCGAATTTACTGCACTGTAGAACAATCTACTGGCATATTCGCAAGATTACCTAGAGGCACAATAATTTCATGAAGCAATCTTTCTTGGTTATTCTAGAGTCAATACCTTGATGCCGCCGCGCTCAGGGTGCGGCAGCCTTCCAGAGTTTGACTCCCCCGATCAAACGTGTTCTCGAGGAAAGACAGTCTCCTGAGTTCCACCTCCATGTAAATGGAGTCTGCAGGGTCACCTTTGAAGAGCAAGAAGAAGTAAGTCCGATGAACCAATGAAACATTGCACGCATCCCAGAGCTCAATAATCTCCTTCTGGATCTTCCTGAACTGTAACTGCCAATGATCAGGGCTTTCAGGATCCTCCTGCATTGGTCCTATGTCCCTCACCTTCTTTGTTAAATGAAATTTTCTAGGTTTTTATTTTTCCAATTATTTTTAATAAAAAATTATTTTTTAAAGATATCTCATCATAAAATTTAATTTCTCGATTTCTTTAATTTTCATAATTTATACAACATAATTTGTTTGGAATAAATGAGAAGATTTTATTATATGTATAGATTTTATTTGATAATCTTGAATTTTTAAAATAAAAATTAATATTTCATCACATTAATATTAACATCAAAATAAGTATATGTTAGTATTTATTTTTTGAAAGGAGTCTTCTAGGTTTTTATTTATTTGCAGAATTATTTTAACAATTTTTTTTAAAAGATATCTAATCATATAATCCGATTTCTTGATTTCTTTAATTTTTATAATTTTTATATATAACATAATGTATTTGAAGTAAATGAGACGATTTTATTATGTGTATAGATATCATTTGATAATCTTGAATTTTTTAAATAAAAATTAATATTTCATCACATGAATATTAACATCAAAATTAAGTATATAGTAGCATATGTTTTTGAAATGAGTTTTCTGGGTTTTTATTTCTTTAGTTTTATTTTCTGAATTATTTTAACAAAAAATAGTTTTTAAAGATATCTCATCATAAAATCTGATTTCTTGATTTCTTTAATTTTTATAATTTATATAACATAATGTATTTGAAATAAATGGGAAGACTTTATTATATGTATAGATACTATTTAATAATCTCGAATTTTGTAAAATAAAAATTAATATTTGATCACATCAATATTAACATGAAAATAATATTTATATATATATATTTATTTATTTATACATAATATAAATATATTAACATATGGTTACGTGGACAACCTTCATTATATATAAGAAGAAAAAGTATATGTAAATAATATGTTTTTATAGATATCCATTTTTAAAAAAATAGATTAGATATATATATATATAATTGTGAATTATATTTTCTTTTCAAAAAATAAATCAGATTTGTTCACCGAAAAAGGAAAACAAATCTAATTATATTTTATGTAGATTATATATGATAGTTACAGTTATAAACATGAATTATCATACACATGCACACGGACCTATTCAGCTCTCAAATAATACGTCTACAACTACAATTAAGCTCTTGAAATATATGCAAGTGAGTTGATTAAATTTATACTTTTATTTTTTTTCTCTCATTTTTATGGTAATTTTTCCTTTTTCTTATTTTTCTCTAATTTTTACTTGTTTTCTCATATTTTTTCTCAAGATTGGTGATATGAATTTTATCTCTAGAAAGGCTATTCCTATACGCAAGCTCCCAAAAAGTAAGTTTGTTTACACT
The DNA here is from genome assembly GCF_007655135.1 of Punica granatum. Taxonomy (NCBI): domain Eukaryota; kingdom Viridiplantae; phylum Streptophyta; class Magnoliopsida; order Myrtales; family Lythraceae; genus Punica; species Punica granatum. The sequence continues at coordinate 6,385,826 of NC_045129.1, forward strand.
AAACATGAAGGTTGTTTGTTTGTTTTATTATTTTTGTTTCAATTTTGATTCTCGAAGGAATTTTTCTTTTAAATTTTTAATTATAATTTCTTTTTAGATTGGTGTAGTATTTCATGCAACGCGTGGGCTCCACGAATAATTCTACAGATAGTGGAAACGTTTGCCTTATGTTCCAGTTCCTTATCATTGAGTGATGGATACAATGTCAATTATTGGATCTATGCCAAAAAGAAAGAAAACGGAGAAACTGGGAGACATTTCTACAAGATTTTAAGTTTTGAAATATCAACCTGTCAAGAAATTAATGTATGTTATTATATATAATGAAGACTCAAATCCGAAACTTTCTTTGAGGAAAATAAGCGTCCAACCGCTTAAATCAATCAATGTTTGTTTGTTTCAACAAGATTATAAGTTTGGAAATATCAACCTTTCAAAAAATGTACATCTCTATCTATATAAAATATAAAGCAGAGTTGTGTAGCCAAATGGCCTCACTTGGTTTTTTAATGAAATTTTCTCAAATTTTTGAGAGCCTTATCTCTTAAAAACAAGGTTTTTAATTTTTTTTAAATATATAAATGTAGATTTGTGGGACTGGTTATTATTTTCTAGACTTTTTTAGCCTTCTTGAAAAAATCTTTTCAAATTTTTAAATTTTAAAAATTTTATAAATATAAATATATATTTGTGGAATTAGTCATCATTCTCGGTTTTCTATTTCTTTTTTTGTAAAACGAATCCTTATATTTAAGATTTTAAAGCATATAAATATAAATATATATTGGTGGGACTGTCGTTATTTTCTCGATGTTTTAAACTTCTTTTAGAAGAGGAAATTTTTAATTTTTTAAAATATATAAATATAGATATAGATATAGACTTATGGGAACCGTCATTATTTTCTGAATTTTTTTATTTTATATTAAAAGTATTTTATGAAAAGATCCCAATAAAATAAATACGTAAGATCATATTTACTTTTAAAAAGCAAATCAGATGATATATTCTTATATATATAGATAGATATAGATATGTTGTTTTATTTATATATAAATAGCGGACCTACCTAATTTGTCTCTGAAAAAATATTGCTACTATTAAATGCCAATTCTTAATTTTTTGTAATCACATGACCTTATTTTGGTACGTCTATCATTAGATGTGAATGTGAGTTTTTCAACCTTTCTGTTTTTCTACATGTAAACTTTTGTAAAATTTTTGGATTCTCCATTTTATGTATATAGTTAACGTGAGACATAATCTCTTTTCAAAGCGGCGGACATGAGTTTTATAATTTTTTCACCTATTTTATTTGTATTAACGTACCAAATTATTCATTATCTTATTCATAAAATGATATTACTATTAGTCTTATATATAATAGTAATATAGTAAATTGCTATTGATTTTAAATTATTATTTTTAACAACTTATAACAATATTTTACATAACAAAAATATAATATAATCGCATTCTATTCTGTACAATGCACGTGCTCTGCCATTAGTTTTATATATAAGATAAAGATATGATTGGTTGCTTTTTTATCACGTTATCGTGGAAGATAATGAAGTGAGATATTGAAATGCAGCGAGATATCTTGTAAAGGATAAAAACCTGAAATTAGATTATTCTGTTCTCCTCAACGAAGAAAGAGCGAAATGGAGATTCCGGACATGGTTTTATGCAAGCAAAACATAGGAATCATGCTTTCTTGGAATATAACAAAGTAGAAATGTCTCAGAAATTGCTTCTCTTTTATTCATCTCTTCAAGCTGAGGCTTCAGAGACAATCGGACCGATATTCTTCGGGAACATTTTCCACGGGGTGGATCTTAGCTTTACTTGGGTCCAGAGTAAAGCCTGGGTCGATCTCTTTCTCTCATTCGTTCACTTGGGTTTTCTCTTTTTGATAGTTATGGAACACAAGCCAAGGTTAAGAATCATGAATGGAAGCAAGGTTGGTAGCTACATTGTGCTGCGCGTATATGATCATCCTCTCACGGAAAGAACCTATCGACACACAGTTGAGGACTATAAGTAAGGTAACCCAAGGATCCTAATTCCCAGCAGCAAAGAAGAACCTGCAACCTTAGAAGAGAAAAGGGAAATAGAGAAAAGAGAGCTTGCTTTCGGTGAATAAATGGAGAGAGATAGGGAGAGCCTGCCGATTTATATAGTGGCTGATGCCGTGGTGGTGATAATGACAGAGAAGCTGAGGAAGCTCAAGTCGGCCGAGGAGGAGGTGTGCCCCGTGCTGAAGAGTCAGGTCGACAAAGTGATCCCAAAGCTCAAACGGGTCTATAAGTTCTTGAAGGACGAAGGCAAGATGGAAAGCCATATTGAGTGGACGAAACGCCTCCTGCCAGTCCTCTACGAGGTCGAGGACAACATCGACATTTTCTTCCGCCGGATGGTCCATTCGGAGCAGGTGACTATCGTACCCGTTCTCGACGTGCTCGAGCCACTGTTGTGGAAGGGCATCCTCTTGCGGAAGATGAGGCTCTTCCTCAGCAACGTGACTCGGGTACTTGAGGACCAACACCTGGACTCAAAAGGGGCTGGCACTGATTCCAGGTATTCCATCCCCAACGAAGGGCGCCACCAGTACTACGACCGGTGGAGAAGAGTCAATGCCGACCAAGAAGACACCGCTGAGAACACTAGCATATTCTGTGTTGCTCGCCACGGGGTCATCCATCATGGTGTTGAGTGGCTCCAATGCTGTGCGGTCGTTGGTGAAAAAGGGTCGGGGAAGACGTACCTCGCCTGGAGGATTTACAACCTACCGGAAATCAAGAAGCATTTCCCATGCCGAGCCTGGGTACACGTCTCGGATGATCGTGCACTCAAAGATATAAGGTACGCGGTCCTGAAGCAGATCTCAAAACAGGTGTTGAGGAACAGCGAGCACATGGACGACGAGGAGGTGGAGCAAGCTCTCCAGAAGGAACTTTATGACCAGAGTTACCTCATAGTGTTGGATGATTACGACAACACTGATTCCTGGCATGCGTTCATGTGGTCCCTTCCCTTCTCCAACAAAGGCCGTGTCCTGGTCACGACCCGAAGCTCGCCAATGGCAGATAAAGCTGACAGTAAGATCAAACTAAATAATTTGGGGGAGGAGGACACTGTGAAGCTCTTTAAGGAGAAAGTGCGTAGCTCGGAAATCAACTTGCAGGATGAGGACATCAGGGACAATATCTTCCCAGCGAGTGGGGGCTTGCCCCTCAAGATCGTTCTGCTGGGCGGGCTATTGATGAACCTTAGTCGCGAGAATAAGAATTGGCATGACGTGATCAAGAGAGTACAATTACTTGCGGCCGGAAGAAAAGCCATGTTTTCTTTACTTGACACTCTTCCCTAAAGCTACGCCAATCCCGGTACGAAGGATAATACGGTTATGGCTTGGCGAGGAGTTGCTGATGGGTCAGTGCGATGACGGGCTCCCCGTGAATCCCGTAGACCGGGGGGAGAAGTATCTGGAGGACCTGATACTGAGCAACATGGTCGAAGTGGTGAGTTGGAAGCCCAACGGGACCCCAAGGACGTGCCAAGTGGTGACACCTCTCTATGATACGTTCCGTCGCCAAGCGGTTGACCTTGGCCTCCTCCACATCCACGACCAAAAGCCAAAAGATTCTGGGCCAACTCAGGCGGAATCGGACAGGTTCAAAAGGCGGCAGTCCAGCATCCGTTGGCTAGCGGAAAACTCCAACATTGAGAGCTTCAGCTTGTCGGACCCTTACATCATCCAGCGAATGCGTTCCTTCAATTCCTTTTACACCCGGAAGGGAATCCTCACCAGAGACCTAGGTAAGTTCCTCCGAGCCGTGACTTCGCAGAACAGTCACCAGCTCCTAAGGGTACTCGACCTGGAAGGTGTTTACAAGCCATACTTGCCCCAAGCCATCGGGAGGTTAGTCCTCTTGAAGTACCTTGGATTGAGGTCTACGGTCCTGGATTCACTCCCCGACTCCGTCGGCGATCTCCCACAACTGGAGACCTTGGACATTAAGAACACCAATATAGTCCATCCGGTTTCCCTTTGGAAGTCTAAGAGCCTCCGGCACCTCTACTTGAATGGGTTTCCCGTTGATCCATCGATCCTCAAACGTTGCACGAGCTCAGGGTTCTTACCAGACCTTCGAACCTTGACTGGGCTATATGTGAGCAGCATTGATGACAACTTAGTGAATGGCCTGATGAAGTCCTTGAGACACCTTACCAAGCTCGGGATGAAATCCCAGTGGAGCGGCAACCGTGGGAACAATATAGCCGGGTGGGTGTCCAAGCTGACCAATCTTCAGTCTCTGAAGCTGGTCATGATTGAAAAGGATAAGGAGTCGAATACCAAAACAGACAAAGAAAAGGATAAGGAGTCGCCCCCGCCTAGCCTTCCCTCCATGCCCGAGCTTCGCAATCTGTTCGACCTGTACCTGCGCGGGAGATTCCAAAATGTGGAAGCAAACCAGCTGCCTTCATGCCTCGAGTTCCTCACGCTGTCCAAGTCCGAGTTTTCAGAGGACCCGATGCACAACCTCGGGCAGTTACAGCAACTGAGAACCTTGAGCCTCTTAGCCAAATCATACGTAGGTACGGAAATGAGGTGCTCAAAGGATGCATTCCCGAGCCTCCGGGTTTTGAAGCTCTGGCAACTCACTGAACTGACGAAGTTGACTGTGGAGCCAGGCAGCATGCATAAACTTAAAGAGCTCGAAATTCGAAAGTGTCCAAACCTTCCATTCGAAGGGATCGATAGTCTGAAGCATCTCGAGTCACTGGAGGAACTTATTCTCACAAATATGCCCAATGAATTTTTCAGGGATTCTGAGAAAAAACTGGAGCATTGCCAAGTCATCGAAGTCCAGGTATGTTAAAAGTACTTTGCACCTTATGCTGCTATTTTTGCACCCAGCCGAAATGTCTTGAAACAACAATCGATTTTGCAAAAGTTTTCGGATTAGAAATGACCATTTTCCGAAGTTTCCAGGGCCAAATTCAACACCAAAAGCAACTTACAGAGTGAATCTTTCGTGTCTTCAATTCCCAATTGTTTATCGAGTAGCTGTAATAACAATACTGGATAGATCCATCACTAAGTACGCTTTGTCCATTGAATCTTTCTTTTCTTGGAATCGACAATTTTTCCATGTCAATTGACACAGTCGTATATTGTTTGTGTTAGCATTGGCAGCCAGAAGAACATCATGGCGAAGACGAGGAGCCATCCTCTATAAGTGCCCGTGCAGATCTTAGTGGAGTCCATCCCTCTGCTCCCTTTACTGAGTGATAGGCAAAGCCCGATTTACGTTTGTTTAATAAGCCCCAACGGATTTGTGCCAAGTCATCCATTTTATTTTATGTTTCCCTGCCGGTTTTGGTTTCATGATTGAAGAATCGGATTGTAATGCCGAGGCTTGAGATGCAATTTATCAGTTATCGAATTCGTTTGCAGTTTCCTCAGAAGGCTTCTTTCTGAAAGCTTATACCAACCACTCCCTATTTGCTAATGGGTTCAAGTAGAATTTAGAAAGCTGAAACACTTTAAAGGATCAAATTTCAATTGCCACAAGTCTCCGACCTCCAGTAAATTTTACAAAGCCTTTCTTTTGTACAAATGTTACCAACCACATCAATAATCACAGGCCGAAGAACACTCTGCCTGTTAATAGGACAGCCAATAAACGTGACTTACACATCTAACTTACAACAGAGACAACTCGGAAGACAAGCACCTGAGTCTTTCTAAACCTGTATTTAACCTGTACTGATCGCCGAGGCATGAAGAACCGATATTGTATTGGCAAACATAAAGGAGATAGACTTGGGCCGCCGACCTCACAGTAGAGATAACACTCTCTTTCTGAAGACATTTGATCTCCTGCCTGATCCCCGAGGCGCAAAGTTCAGGCCGAACATTTCCTTCGGGGCCTCCTCTGCAGGGACGAGCCCCACAAGCATCGCCACAATGGAGGCACTTTCAGATATGTGGTCGATGTCATCTGTGCGGGTCCAAAGGCGATGGGCCAACTGCAAGCTCCTGTTCTTCGAGTCCAAGCCAATGCCCCACGTGAGGAAGAGCCTCTCCCTGTCTATTGTAGAGAGCTTCTTCTGCATCTTCTTGCTCAGCATCTGCCTCTCGCGGCAAAGATCCCGCAGGCTATTGTAAGAGAATATGAAAACAGAGTTGTGGTATTATTGACAGAAGAGATCTAGATGTAGTAGCAAGCTACTGAACGGTAGTACTATTTACCGCAGGAAGTCAGTCACGCAAACATCAATATAAAAGAGTGAAGAATGTGGTAATAAACTTAAGAGACATCCCTCGGCTATTTACTAACACTAAGCAGTAATTCTGATGCATGATTATTATAAGGGGCGCGAATTTACTGCACTGTACAACAATCTACTGGCATATTCACAAGATTACCTAAAGGCACAGTAATTTCATGAAGCAATCTTTCTTGCTTATTCTAGAGTCAATACCTTGATGCCGCGCTCAGGGTGCGACCGCCTTCCAGAGTTTGACTCCCCCGATCAAACGTGTTCTTGAGGAAAGACAGTCTCCTGAGTTCCACCTCCATGTAAATGGAGTCTGCAGGGTCACCTTTGAAGAGCAAGAAGAAGTAAGTCCGATGAACCAATGAAACATTGCACGCATCCCAGAGCTCAATAATCTCCTTCTGGATCTTCCTGAACTGTAACTGCCAATGATCAGGGCTTTCAGGATCCTCCTGCATTGGGTCCAATCCTATGTCCCTCACCTTCTTTGCTGGAGATGTGATCGTATTCAATTGTTTTGCCTCCTGTACCAGCAAATAAAGCAGAGTCAAATCACATTTGCGAGCATTTATTATTTATCGCTGAAGTCTTTGTCAAATTATTTGGAAAGACAGCATCGCATAGTTCTGACACCGAAGCGGGGCTGGGCAATGGACAACACATACTGATCCTGTCCCAAATAACCCAATATACAACTGACCCATCGAGCCGGCTGGTAGAGCCCTCAAGATATCATTTTGAGCCCATGATTTTCACATCTTGACAAAGATGGACAATCCGGTTGTAAAATCCATGAAAGACAATATACAAATAACTGGTATTTTAACTATTAACCACATAACATAGCTAGGATTTTTTTGGAGAACAATACATAATGAAACTCATCCACCATGCAAAATTAGCATATTTATCCCTTAGGATGATTTATAAATAATATTTTTAGTACTCTCTGTTATTCCTCATAATCAACTTCAACATCCCATATTCACTCTTGAGAGAACACCAACCCAACTAGGTTCAAAGTTTACTTATCCATGACTCCCCTCAGGATCCATTAGATAGTTGGAAATGAAACTGGAAAGGAAAATTTACAGGCAGTAATAGAAAGGAGAGACAAGATAGGAAAATCTCACATCAGGATTGGCAGATTGATCCTCTTGATGAGCATCAATTGCAATCTTTGTCTCTGAAATTGAATGGCAGCTACTACTATTTTCTTCATCGTCACTAATCGCGGCGTTGGAATTTTCCTCATCATCACTAATCGCGGCGTTGCAATTTTCCTCATCATCACTAATCACACTGTTGCAATTTTCCTCATCACCATGCTGATTATTCTCATCCAATCTGATTCTAACACTGTTATCCTTGTCATCTGATCCGACTTCAATGATGATAGTTCTCTCATGTGGGCTAACTCTGGCCCACTGATCTTCAAGCCCATTAATTGCAGCAGTGTCCCCTGACTTTTGAGAACCATTTCTTGACAACAAAGTGGTAGGGGCAGCATAATCCAATGAACAGAGTTTCCTGTCATATCTTTCAAGCATTCCGCTATGGTCCTTGTCTTCTACTGGCAGCGTGCTATGATTCTTTTCTACCTCCTCGAAGGAACTTAAAGACAGGTTTCCCATGAGACTGGCTTTACAACTCCTGCTCCTGATCACCTTCTTGAAGCTTCGCGAGCTCGAGAATTCCTTCTCCTGCAGCATCTCGAATGGTTCTTCCGGTGATAAGGAAACAAAAGCATAGGGCACACTTTCCAACTGATTATTTTCCTTCAAATTTGGTGATCCCTGTGATTCGGGTTTGGTTCCATCTCCATACTTGGCGGCCGGCAAGTGCATGATATCTTCTTCCTTTACCCTGAGATGTATAGGTCCATCCCATTGCGGTTCCTGAGTGCATTTGGGTGCATTATTAGAGGCTATCTGCAAGTTTGAGCAGTCATCTTCCATTTCGATACAGCGAACTACTTTACAGAAATCCTCGGAATCATCATATCTGCACTCTTCACTCTCGTCCTGAGAAATGCTGTTCCTTCCAGCACTAAGAATAGGAATTGAAATCTCTGAAGAGGGATCAGATCCCAACGAGTGGACGTCAAAATCAGGAATTCGGGCTGCATTTTCCTCATAATCTGTCCCACTGTGTCCCTCGGAATACTGGGATGCATCGAATGTGCTGACACCAATTTTCACACAGTGTGAATCGACAGATATGGGTCTATCTGATGTTGGAGTTTCATATCCCCAAGAGTGTCGTACTCGAAGTTTTGGGTAAATGTTGTGTTCATGAACCTAGAGTAGAATTAACAATTATAAGAAAAAACAATGACCCGGAGAGAAGGTTCATATAAAATTAAGCAAGAAAAAAAGATACTATCTTGGTTCAAAAACCAACTCCGTATAATCTTACAGTTGAATGTCCACAATCTTCAACCAATCTTCGCAAATCCTCAACCTCAGACTGAACAAGGTCTCGTTGCTGAGTTAGCTTTGCTATCTCATTCTTTAGCTGCATGAACAAATATGAAAATGATCAAGTCGTTTTCATATATCCCTCATGAAAAAGGGAAATCGCAATGAAATCAGGTTGCAAGAATCAGTAGAGGCTGAGTTAAACAAATTAAAAAAAAAATCCTGTTATTGCTGGTCAATAAAGATCAAATAATTGTCTGTTCACAGATCAGAATCTAAGTGATTTGACATAAAATGCTCATCCAGCTCATTTATCCTTGAACAGCATCAATAGTTTCAATATATTGTTAAAGAACTCAAGGGAAATTGAAAATGAACACGATCGTTCAACGTTTTGACGCTGAAATTCAACCATAAATTCAGAGAGTAACTGGGAGATGAGAACTTTCAGGACAAGTAGTCAACGACATTTGAAAACTGCGACGAAGTAATCAAAATCCTGTGCATCACCTTTTCTATTTCAAGGTCTTTCTCCCTCAGCAATGCAGCAGTATCAGATGTGACAGAGGCTATTCCTGAACTTCTCAACTCGCTTTCCAATCTAGCTAGTTCTCTCTGCAAATGCTTTACCAGTGCCTTATCAGACATGACCACATTAACCTGTGCATTAATAGTAACTTCTTTCGCACAACTTGCAAACAAGAGTGTATTTCTTGATTGCTCAACGTGGCTTCGTGCAGGACTCATGGTACAGATGATGGAAGTCCTCGCATTTCCCCCTAATGATGACTGTAGGATTCGAGTTAGCTTGGAATCCCTGAATGGAATATGCCCCGTTCTTCCCTTGCTGAATTCGTCCAGAAAAAAAGAACTACACATCATTAAGAGTGATGTATCATAATGATATGCTAAATTTACAGAATAATATTAATAATGGAACACTGGGAGGATGAAATGGAATGAACAATCAGGATAATAACAAAAGGGAGATGTTATCAGACAACATGTGGATGAATTATCAATTGGCATCCTAGTTGTGTCACATGTCCTCCCAAATGCCAACTAATAAACCAACCTAAATTTTCAGATGTTATCATGCTCGAAAGCCAGACAGAATAATCATGCAAGCTGATAGAAGCACTCGACATGCGTAGTAGCACCGATATCATAGTTATCAACAAGGGGCCGATGCCATGATTACTGTAGGGTGTATTTTCAATGCTGTTGTGGGTCTCAGCTATACAAAGGTACTAAATAACATTATAGTTATATACAACTTGCGCTCTTGATTTGGTCAGCTTATTGGTAACTCTGATTAGAAACTGAAAGTAGAGCTCTCCAATGCAGTTTCATAGCAAAGAATTAGTATAATGGGGGAGATTACCAGATTTAATGGTGAAAAGAAAAGAACGAGGATGCTGCAGAAGAATAATCCTCAATATGAGAAGATATACAGACTACCAAGAAGAGCATGCATAATTGCATCTCACACTATAGTTAGATAGATCCTCTATGGTTTTATTGGGTTTCAACTTTCAACACAGCACGGAAGACAGAGAAAACAAACCATGAATGCTAACCTCAGCTTGCGAACGACTGTTCCCAGAGTTAGCAGGCTGCGATTGATATGGCAACCCTCTTTCAACCTTGCACCAGCTGACAGTGACTGAGAAGCCCGTTCACTTCCCGCGAGATCCACAAAGTTCTGCATAAAAGGAAGAATTTTAACTTATTCCACAACCCACGTCATTCAGACCGATTAGAAATTGTCAACCAGAAGAGCATCAGATGTTCATACCACAGTCGCTGCAAGCATGCTTGAATTATCCTTCCCTAAGAGCTCACGCGTTGAACTCTCAATTATCTAGCAGAAAGCATATATATTATGTGAGACATCTTGTCATTGATTACCCCACTTCCAGCTCTATAGGAAGATAACAAAGAGAATCCTACCAATCTGAGGATCTGATGTGATCTGGAGCTTGTTTCATTAAGGGCTGTCTCTCCAATTTGTCTTTGAGCTATTACATGCATAATATTACTGTTATGAAAAACACAAATAAAAGAAAGCAGTAAGAAGAAATTCTCCAGACAATGCATGTGGCTCCGATGCTTACCTTCACAAACAGCCAGTAATTCTTGGAAGTGGTTCCAGTCCCTTAAAGGTTCTTCTGTAAGTTTCTCGACTATAGTCCCTCTCTGTCAAAAACACCTAAGGTTTAGCAAAATATTTTATAAAAGCACATTTTCTCGGCATACAAGAAAGAGAGTCACCTCCGGATCATCTAGAAGCCTTAGAGGGGTGCTATCGGCGCTGAGGAGGTCCCTGACAGATTCATTGTAAATCTCCATTGCACAAAACTTCAAAACAAATTCCCTTTCTTTGTGCTGATGCCGCAAAAAAGGAAGTTTCTTTCAGTTGCATTTTACCACAAGGGAAAGCAGCATCATGGAGAAATCAAGAACTCTAAGCGACACTTATAATAGTACAATTCAAGCTGTGTGCAGTACAAAAAGAAACAATTACCCGCTCAATATAGTTGTATATATCTGCAATTGCATACTCTGTTATACCGCTCATAGTGTACGTCTTCCCACTACTCGTCTGTCCATAAGCAAACACACTAGCTGCAAACGGAACAAACAAAAGTTTTTAGCCCATTCGAGTTTCACTGAACATGAAGACCAGAATGAGATCAAGGAAATGTGGATTATGCTCACCATTTATTCCACTGACAACTGAGAGAGCAACTTCTTTTGCTCCTTCCTCATAAACCTGCCTGGTGGAGGAATCACACCCAAAAACTCTATCTGCAGGCCAGTCGAAGTTCGGAAGAAGTCAACATAAAAGAGGGAAGATTTTTCAAAAAAAACAAATTCAAATGGCAAATGGTGGAGAGCGTCTTTCTGGAGAAGGCAGTGAGAGGCTGAGAGCACATTTTCTCAAAATTCACACTGTTGATAGATCGAAGCTCGTGTATGCAAAAACATAGTTTCTGAAGAAAGCGGGAATAATTGCGCTGAGATAAGCTTCAAAGATGGGAGTCACATACCAAAAGTATAGGCATTCGGGTAAACAGAACGCTCTGAGACAGAGAGAACGTTCCTGTATATGATAGTGTCATCATTTATGCACTCCCAATCGCAAACATCATTTCTTGCAATCTCCTTCTGATTCAGAGGCCTCAAGCGGACAGAAACAAGTATCTTCTCCTCAGGGAGACTTGGCCCCTGGACCGTCTCCTCCACCATCCTTCACTCTCAGCTTCCCGCTAGTCAGATCTCCAAACCAAAAACCATTCCCGAGAAAAAAAAAACCTGGAAGAAAGTCACTGCATTTTATGAAGCGCCATCACATCTTCCCCACTGTTCCCCACAACTTCACTCCCCTCACTGTTTGATTGAGCATTAAGCTTTCAGGGCTGAGTTCATAAAGCAAGCCTTGTTGTGATCCCACGGGACATGATGTGCAGCCAACTTTTCGCACCTACCATCATCACCCTCCTGCATAGACTAACTAATCTTGGGTTAGTTCTCAATGACCCACATGTCAATTTCACCTTCTCAAGCACAGAGATGAGATTAGTTAGTTAATCACCATTTGCTTTGCTTGACTGCTAATCAACTTTGGAAAAGTCAAAGCAAATACGTACATATACATACACACAACATATACAGAATGTGAAACCACAAGTGTCCACTCTCCTATACTACACAATACATATGGATGGGCGGTGTTCACTTTTTCTTACATCTCATATCATACATCCAACAATATTTAATGAACCCCGTTTTGGAGTTTTCTGAAAATGGTCCACCCTAACAGACTGTCAAAGTCTCCTCTTCATGTGCTGACACAACAGTGGAAATGTAGAATGTAACAAAGCAGGGGAGGCTCGCATCAGTTTCACCATCGGAAAGATGAAAACTTTTTTCACATGGAATGTCCGTTCACCGTAACGCACAGAGGGGTTCTGAGCTTCCGGGGCAGTTCATTGACAGATTGGGTTCCGTGAACAAAGATTTGGCTTCGGCGGTAAGGTAAACTACAAAATTTGCAGACAGAGCCAAACCCAGAGAGGATTCTCCGTAAATAGAATCCTGCTAGCTAGAAAACAGAAACTGAATTTCGGAAATGTTGAGGAAGAACAACCAAAATCGAACACTTTCTTTGTCGTCAAACGAAGGAAAGCCGTCAATGTGTTCTTTTTCTGCAGAAAATTCGAACGCATTGAAATTTGCAAATTCATTTCAATGTTCCTTCTCTTTTTTCTCTTTTTAAGAGCTAAATAGGAAAGAATTGCATGAAAAATAAAAATTAAAAAAGATAAATGCTCGGAGAATACGAGCTCGAGAAGAATCGTATGGCCGGTTTTCCAATCCAAATTCGGGGGCAAACTCATCGGTTCTTCGACCGTCGAACTTGCCGCCGATCCCAATTGCATAATTGCATTGGATTACTGGGGGAAGGAGGAGGAGGAGGAGAAAAGAGCAGAGCGGAAGCAATTCTGTAGCGGCGGACTCTCACCTCTTACAGCTCCGGCTCTGTGGTCAAATCGGAGATTTACGTGAAGCTGAAGGTTTTTTGACGTTTGCACCGCCGGGTGGGGGTGGGGGTGGGGGTGGGGGTGGGGGAAATTTTGGGCAAATGCGGGCCACCCAAGTCTGTCCGGCACCGCTCGGCGCGCAATTTCGAAGGCGTAGCAGCTGGAGGAGCGGGAAGAGAGATTTGATTTGCGAGGGAAGCAGAGACAGGAACTGTCGATAGAGAGAGAGAGAGAGAGAGAGCGAGGTTGGCGGGATGACGGGTTTTGGTTTTGTGGGGTTGATGCTGGTGGTGTCGTCGTCGCTGTTGTGGCGAGATCCTGCAAACGAGGGAGGGGAGGGAAGGGACAGGCGGAGCGGTCGGGCGCGAATGAGCTTCGACTTGAAAGAAGAGAAGTAGGCTATGGCGTCGGCTGGTTGCTCTGAGTTGGGCACTTGTCTTCCCCCTCCTCCTCCTCATCATCGTCATCAATTTAAAAAAAGAAAAATAATAATAATAATAATAACACATATATAGTTTTTTTATTTATACATTCTTGAGAATACAAATATAACAAATAAAGTGACGGTATCACATTTAATATTTTCAGCTCAAATACATAGTATTTCAATTTAAATATTAGTGTTTTGCAAGTAATAATAAAAATATTAAACAATCGAACTGAAGTACTACATATTTAAACCAAAGTGACAAATGTATCACCATAAAACTAAGGGTTTGTTTGGGAAATTGTCTAATTATAAATAATTATATTTATTTGAGGTTATAATAATTTTGTTGTTGAATTATGAAAAAAAAAGTAATGAATAGTTCAGAGAAAGTAATGATTGTATTTGTTAAATTGTGAAAAAAAAAAGTAATGAATAGTTGAGAAAATTTAGTATTAAAAATTAAATTGAATGATAATTAAGATAAAAAAATTTAAAAATAATTATTATTATTATGTTGTTAAATTAAAAATAAATAAAATTAAAGTATAATAAAATTAAAAATTTATTTTATTACCAAACAAGACCTATAAATCACGTTAGAATTTCCCATAAAAGGTCCGTCTGAAATGTCTCAACTCATACGACAGTTGAGATTGCTTTTCCACGTCCATAGTACAATTGACAGAAATGGCGGCATGGGTCCAATCAAATATTTTATTAAAAGTTCAAGTAAAACTCCCTCAAAATTCATGTATTTTATTTTATAAATAATTTAGGTAAAGCTGGCTGAAAAAAAAATATATATATATATATATATATAGTTTATTTTTCAATTGTAAATTTATTAGAAATTCAAGTAATTTATCGTTACCAATTTTCTTAAAACAGGTGTTGTCTAACTCAAAATAGTTGTAAATCGCTTTATTTACATGTATGGGACAATGACTTTAAAGTAATGGCACATTCTTAGTACATACATATGTATGTGTGTATTTCAATACAAGTAATGAGTAAATAATAGAGGAAATTGCACGACTAAAATAAATAAATAGATTGTCATACATCTTGCATTTATCGGGTTTTGCATTTTGAGGATTCTAGTGGTACTGTGTGATAAGGAAGGATCGTGTAAGATTTGTCAATTTTCGATTTCATTATTGAGTGTCACGTCGGATTTGAAAATGCCGCGCCATGTATATGCATTAACTTTCGCATCTATAGAAAGATAGAGAAGGGAATTATGCATTAATTCGTTCAATATATATATTGCCTCATTGATTTCCCCGTGGCCCTCACCCATACCTTTCTTTTTTTTTCTTTTTCAACTAGAATTGATCAGGGGATGGTTAGTGAAAAGTAAAAGAGAGAATTATCCCGAAGATGATAAATTATCTTATCCCATCTCGGACATTTTTCAAGTTTGTTTCTCGGGGTCTAGCCGGTCGGTTTTAGATCTCTTTAAGTTCAAACAAAGACAGCTCGTAGCACTTGGAAGCAACCAATTCATCGTAGAAATAATAAGGGAAGTGACAAATTATGTTATCCCATGGTATATGTTTTAAGTTCGTTTCTCTTTTCTTTTCTTTTCTTTTTTTTGTTGAATAAAAAGTTTGAAGGGGAGATCAGCGTAGCAACTCTCCCTAAAGACTAGAAGAGCTCTACAACCATCATGAAATATTTCATTCGCCCGAATGAGTAAAGAGTTTGGTGAGATATCAGTCCACTTAAGTGACCATGACCTCATCAAAGCTCATAGTGCACAAGCACAATTCCTATAGAATTGAGGACAAGGGTTTACTAACGCAAGCGCTTTCGTATTTAAGTCGAGTTTTGATCCCTTGACCTTTTGGAAGACAAAGTCCGTTTCACTGAGCTTTCGTTTCACATTATTATTATTATTATTAGTTTCGAATCCCTTGTAAGAAAGAATTGTAAGAAAGTCCGTAATACGTATGAAGTTAACCAATTTATGGGAGAATAGAATGGTGGATTAACTTTTGATATAAAATAAGAAAAACGCATTGGATAAGTCAATATGACAGATGCTTCTTTCTAAACTTCAAAAATTCAAATAGTTCTTTTCAAAATTTTAAAAAATTTCCTTTATGAGTATAATTCTTAGAGCTTGTTTGGATCAGGAAGCCCGAAATTAATCGAACGGGCGCTTAGTGAAACCACTATAAAGAAGACGATCCACTTTTGGCCTAAAATGAGAGGTGCATGCAATTGTGCCATTGAAGACCCACATATCTATACTATATAAATACAAGTATGAGCACTTCGAAGGTGTCTCTCCAAATTGGGTTTAATTAGTAGTGGATCTTCATGATATCGGGAGTTCTATTACTAGTGAGACAGATCTGGATCATAGTGAAGGCAGGCTCACCCATGACTTTAAGTTGGTGGAATAGTTTCTTTTAACAAAAAGGAAAACAAATGAATAAGCAAATAAGTGAGAATAGAATGTCCAGGGAAAAAATAATAATAATTTTATCTATTTACATATTTTCCGATCATAGTCAATTTACATATTTTACTCCCGCCACAAGGGAGGTGCTTGTACCTAATACCAATTTGCATATTTTTTACCATCCATTTTCTCACCTTTTTCTCCCTCCACTCTCTTTTCTCTCTCTTATGTCAACACACTTAGTAAAGACAAGCTGTTAAAATATTTTATTTAATTATCAACATAGGTTGATTCAAGCAGTTCGGCACTTATTTTCTTTAAGTAAGTGCTCGTATTTGGTTTCGAGTCTTGTGAATAGAAAAAATCCATACTGAAAGAGTTTTACCCCTTAGTAGACCAATCAAGCTCGACTGAATTAGTTAAGAGTCATTGAACTTTTGGACATCAGGCTGCACAACGAAAAATATTTTATTTAATTAGCAAATATTTTTCATAATTTGAATAACTTATTAATATTTTTTGTTATTAAGAGCCTTGCCAATTAAAAAAATTATACATGAAAAGGTGGATAGGAATAGTGGCAACCTTGCCGCCCCCTACTGCACAATGTTCAGACTCTCGTGCTCAAATATATCATAGGAACTGAACAGTCAGCATAGCACCATCAGAGGTATGGAATATTTCACAAAAGCTTATCTCCTCCATACCCAAGCCAAATAGCGCGCTTCTAAGAAATATTTTGACACAACTACATAGACATGATTTAAATTTGGGACTTAGAGATTACCAAACCACTAGTTGTTTTGTTTCATGAGATGCACGGGGTCATTTTCATATATCTTTATATCATTTATAACTGTAATTATTTATATTTTGAAACACCATCTTTGCAAATGATGATCTTCAATATTTTTTGTTATAAATAAGAGTAAGTTAGTTATTATAATAATAATTTGAAATTAATTATTTCAATTAATATGAGTCATTTTTAAAATTAATTTTTAATATAGATCTGTCACATATATTAAGTTTTATAATTAAGATAAAAATTTGTTTCGTCCTTTTTAAAACACTGTTCAGGAGATCGGTATTTTTAAGTTTTATTTTTATTTTATTTATCAGCTCAAATTCATAATGCAATGTCATAAAATTTTTCTTTTATAGGATGGTAATATTTTTTATAAGTTCTATATATAATTAATTAACTTTTGTGTAGTTTTATACCATTTACATTGCATATATATATATATATATTTGTTTTAAAATGTACACACACATATATATGTATCATTTCTTATAATAATTAATCTGATTTTTGAAAAATATATTTACTTCTTAACACAATAAAATATTTTTAGTGCTTATTTTATGTTTCATACGATAATCAATTAATAAAGTTAAACTAATTTTGAACGGTTTGATAAATATTTTCAAGTAATGGACTGAACTACTATGCATTTATATTTATTTAATCGTTGTATATTATATGTTTACACAAATTTGGATACATATTTTTTTTTTCGGTAGATAAAGGGGCAAAAACCCAAATAAACTAAAAGGTACAATAATGGGGCATAGAGGCCCCTGTGAAATCATCTAGTGATAAAGGACCAAGACCATTAGGAACTGAACACAAAAAGTGAAAGCCCAAAGGTAAAGAGACAGTTCTTCGCGCTAACCAGTCCACACAACAGTTACATTCCCTTTTAAGTATGAACCACTATGACTTCCCAATCCCTTGCCATCAAACGGTGAGACACAGAAAGAAGAGGGCGAAGCAAAGGTGCTCCTACCTCACGGCCTATGAGAAGTTTCTTGACGGCTGAAGAGTCGGCTTTTAGAATCAGCTTTCAACACCCCATTGACCATGCAACCTGCAAACCTGAACATACTCCCCTTGGCTCAGCCATTGAAGACGAAGCAACCCTGATGTTATGCATAAAACCCGCTAGCCAAGTGCCATTAGAATCCCTGATAAGACCACCCACTCCTGCTGGACTCGGATTGCCACGAGCTTCTCCATCTGTGTTTAGTTCGAACCAACCCTCATGCGGTCTGGTCCATCAAATAAATTTCCAGGATTTCACCATAGATGGAGAGACCTCGTCCTCCAAATCCTTAGGCCCTATTTGGATTCCCAAACACTTAATTTTAACTTTAACTCAACACACTACACAACAAAAACACACATTTCTCAAGTCAAAAATTTTAACTTTAACTTTAACTCAACACATTACACAACAAAAACATACATTCCCCAAGTCAAATTTATAATCACATCTCATTTGTCCTTTTCCACAATCAAAATCAAAATCAAAATTAAAGTTACTTTAACTCAGAATCCAAACGTACCCTTAAATCTGCTAAACCCATGAGCAGTGCGAAGGATACAACCAGCTTCATTGAATGGTCTTCTAAAATTATTTTGGAATAGCTCCTTATTCCCCTAACTCCAAAGCAACCAACAAAAAACAACATATACACCAGCCCATCCCGGAGAATCCCTAACCCGAAGATTTGAGGAAAGCTAATCTCAAAGAGGCTAAGTGAAAAAATTCGACATATATGTAGGGGACACTAGCCTGGTCCATATAGTCTTCGTGAGAGAACAGTCTCTGAGTACATGGAAGATTGATTCTGAAGCGAGGTTACATCTGTGGCATAGAGAGGACGCAACAATCTTGCACTGATAACGGTGCTCATTGGTGAGTAGTTAATTGTGAGCCACCAACCAAAGAAAACCCCGAATCCTCTTAGGTCCATTCCAAGACTAGATAGATTTCCAAAGAGGTTCCCGTGAATACCAACCCTAGTCCATGAGAAGTGCATAAGCAGAAGCAACCGAGTACTCACCCAAGGTAGAGAGTCTCTAATAGATGGTATCATGACCTATACTCGGGATAGGAGGACGAATAGCAGCAATACAAAGGGGGGTCGAATTATCAATGAGAGGTGTAAAAGTATCCCATCGCCAGTTCCCCTCCTCGGTAACAAAGTCATGTTCAAGTATCTCCCGAAAAGCTTCAGGTACAAAGCCAACCGCACTGTCAAGTAAAGGACCACAACCTTGAACCCAACAATCCTCCCAAAATCTTGCCCAATTCCCATCTCCGACTAGCCAGCCGATACCACTAGATACTTCATTCTGAGCTGATACCACTTCCTTCCAAAGCTAGGAATATGTTCGTCAAGTAGAGAGTGCAAAATTAGGGCCTTCCCTCCCATAATACTTATGACGAAGAAACCGACCCCATAGTTCATTAGCACTTGTAAATAATCCCCATCTAATAGAGAGCCATGTTGAAATCAGCTACTCTCCTCAAGCCTAAACTGCCTAGGCTAAATTATGGTGTCACATCCTACAAGATGAACTTTACGCCTTTACGAGGAGTACCACAATAAGAAATTGCGGCACATCTTCTCTATTTCCTTATAAATTATGGCCAGAAGACTCATAACATGCATTGTAGAGGACGGGGATAGCAAAAAGAACAAATTGGATGAGTGTCCTTCCCCCTACCATAGAAATGGTTGAAGTTGATCATCCGTTTAAACGGTTGCGAACTCTATTAACCAGTTCCCGAAAATAAGACTTCTGAACAGCTCCATGGACTATCGGGATCCCCAAATACTTGCCAAGGTTATCAGCCATAGAAAAATCTAACTGAAAGAATATCTCGACAGAAATTATCAGGAACATTCATTGGATACATATGTTTTAAATATAAAGTTTTATGACATCCTTATTTCAAATATTTAATTTTTATTTTTATATAATGCAACTTCATATATTATAATAAGAAATGATAAGAAATATATGAATTATTTCAAATAATCTCTATTAATTTTTAAATAATTATTTTAATAATTTTTAACATTGATGAGAAAGCATTTAATAATATATATATATATATATATATATATCTATGAGTCAATTTTACTAATATGTGAGGATATAGATATGAATGGATATAGGAGTAAGTTTGAAACTATTATACTAGAGCCCCGTAAAATTTATTCAAGCTAAGGAGAAGACAACATAAAAAAGTATGGTAAAATCCATCGAAAAGTTTTTTTCCAACATCTTTTGATTTTGAATAGAAAACATGTTTCCTATTATTAATATGATAAAATCCGCGCATCACGCAGACTTACTGATTTATGGTGTTACTCTCCATTCCATCTGACACCATGAAATCTTAAATGAAAATCTCATTAATGGATTTTCCTACTGCTCCTGTTTCTGATCCTCTTTTATGTTCCATGGGCCCCCGCTCTCGTATAATTGTTCTGACTTCTGATATGTGCACTTGTTGCGTCTATCCATGTACGTATCCGAAAAATATTGCGGACTTTGCGTAATAATACACAATTTCTTAATATTAATTTTGCTCGTTTTCGTAAGTATGGTTGGCGATGAAAGAAGAGATAAAGATCATAGAGGAAGGTGGCTCCCGGTAAGGATTTTTGGTTTGTCAAAATTCACGTGATGTGTTTTTCAAAATATTTACATACAATTAAATTAATTTACAAGTTATTTTTTCTCGATCAAAAGAGTCAAATTTACAACGTTTTAATTGACAGACAGTGATGTGCATCACATTGCGACACTCCCTTTCTCACCTAATTTACAAGCTTATCTACGGAGGAAAACTTTAAAATAGGAGCATTCTTGCATTTTTTTTCTTTTTTTTTTGGCGTAGATATTCAAGCATGTAGTTTCATATAACTTTTAAATGTACGAAGATGACGTATTGCATGTAAAAGTTGAAATTTTAGTTTTTTTTTTAAGAATCCAATTTTCAGACCAATTAATGGCGCTATTTAATCGAAGTGGGTAGGCTGTCCAATAAAAGAAAAGGTGAACAGAGAAGGGAAAGTCCTTCGCACCTAAATTGACATTAATTTCGAAACAAACCAGTCAGTGATATATATGTAATATGTGTGGATGGTAGCTATCTAATCTTGCAGAGTTAGATCTTATTTGCCAATTTTGGTTAAGTGGTTAATTTCATGTGGTTGCCAAGTATATTACTATCTATCAGTTGATAGGGTGTACACATATAATAAGGTAAAATATATTCAACTTCCCTTTATGTACATAACTTGATCAGTCCTGATCACACCTTGCGCCTTTTCTATTGAAGCGCGTTTTACATCAGATCGGGTAGATGTAAAGATACATAAACATCAAATTCCATTCGATTTATATGGTGCGTTTGGTTTCAGAGTTAAAGTACCTTTGATTTTGATTGTGGAAAAAAACAAATAATTGTGTAGTGTGTTGAGTTAAAGTTAAGTTAAAATTTTTGACTTGAAAAATGTGTATTTTTGTTATGTAGTGTGTTGAATTCGAATTAAAGTTAAAATTTTTGTGATTTTAACTGCGAAATTAAACGGATGATATATAGTATCATATCAATTAGATTGTGCATGCCGGGTGAAACAATATGCATGTCATGTGTGGAAGTCTTTTGGAGCCAAACACACCAAATAAATAAATGTCGAATTTAATGTGGATTCTTTCTTTCTTGCTTTTGATTTTATCAGCTAGACATCACATGTGATCCTAAAAGAGTCCTTTGTGCGTACGTCCTACCCTTCTCAAAGATCGATAATTAAATGGAAACCCCTACTATTCTACGTGGAAATCAGGAGAAGATATGAATTGTGTGTACCGAGTATGCCATGCGACACTATCACTTGACATATAAAATAAATCTACTTTTGTCAACCGTAATTTCTTTTTGGTGGTATTATTAAAAATAAAGAGGAATTGAAAAATTCTATTAACTTATGACATTATTACGAGATATATTCAATATATATATATCACTTTCTCGAAAACCAGAACCTACCTTGAGGAAGATCAATCGGAATATATCCTCGATAAGCGCCACCGTTGCATCAGTATGTCAGCCCTTGAAGGAACTCTCATGTTTAAGCAGTTGATTATTTATCATGCCCCGTCCAATTCCAAATAAGAAAAAGGAAATAAGATCAGAATAACGTGTAAGTCGTGAAAACAAAATGATAAATTTTTTCACTTTATATTGGATGAAAAATTAACTTCCGTTTAAAATGAGAATATTTTGGAGGGATAATGATATCTATCCCATCCTTTAATTACTTTCCTTAATTTGATTTTTATCGAAATCATTCCATCCAAACAAGTCTCAGGCTTCTTCTATTCATCGAAAATCCTTCCATCCCAACAATGCAATCCAGGCGGGAGGGAGATGTGGATGTAATTGCACCAGCCGTTGCTAGCTGGCCAGCGGACAAGCTTCATGGGAGACTTGTGATATGCACGTAAATGATTGGTCAACACTAATGAATATCCTAATTGGACGGATAGAGAGATATTCCCTTACATATAATTGGCCATTTTATGTCCATTTTTGATGTGATAGTTATGGACATTTATGCATGGTTATGTCGTTTGTTATAATTCAATATATGCTAAACTCCATACATCCATTTTAAACAATAACCCAACAAATTAAGGAATGATAAGAGGAAAGCAAGGGAAGAGAATTGAATTCCATCTTTTCTTTTTTCAAAAATCAAAATTTATGATTGGAAAATTTTTATCCCTGTATGGATCGATCTTATTCAAACTGAATTAGTCAAATTTATTGGACATTTGAATATTAAGATATATATAAAAAAAAGTTTCGAGACCTTTTTGAAATTTGAAATATGTAATTGTAGAAGCTGCACGTTATTAAATTAAAAACTCTTTAATTTAAAGACAAAGGCAAGCAGAGCAGAGGCAACCATTTGAAAATACAAATAGATATAGAGAGGGACCTCATGACTCCCTTTCTCACTTTTGACTTAAAAGAAAATTAACATCATTGGATTGTAACCCAAAAAGAATAACATAATTGGAATTGGAATATGGAACAATTGCATGTGCGCAGGACAGGAGAGACACAGAAGCTTGTGGGACCCGCACTTTGGTAACCAACCCAGTCAATTGACCCTTCTCCTCTTCTTCTTCTTTTTTGACGTAATATCCGAGGCCCAAAATATCCAATTTTGTTGGAACAGTTCCAGCGTAATATGAAGTAAAACTCTCTTAATATTATCCGAACTCAAAATAATACTTTCGAAGAACAAGTGTTAAATTACTAGAATCAATATACATTGATTAATTAAATAATAATATAATTTAAAAGATCTTGCATGCGATTTTTGACTGTGAAACTTTCTGTGTTATTTTATTTTTCTATCCTATTTATCTCTTTTAAAACCCATGGATCACATCATTGGATCACGTCATATAATTAATTTCATAACAAAAAAACCTCAATTAATAAAATATTTGTTGAGTAATAAACAATTTTAATCTCCCTAAGGAGAATTATACAAATTTGAGTAATGAGAAACGCACTTGTTTGTTCAAAATATAGGGTAAATATTACTCAATCACTTGGTTGTATAACATTCAATCAGAATGTTTGAAAGTGAAAAACAGATCTTACAACAGTTAATATCTTCTCACTTTATAAATATTTTGATTGGTTATTACTCATGCAAAGTGAATGAGTAATACTTACCTAATATTTTTCTGTTTGAAGGGAAAATAACTCTTAGTGATTGATCTCGCAAAATTACGAGATTAATATCTTTCTTAATTTTATTATAAGAAAAAACACATGCATGCACCATTTCATTTCTTTATTTTGACTCATTCAAGAATCCCTTCATGTGCCTCCGCCGACACTGATAATCCCATATATGGCTGAGAATCATCAATGACCACATTATAGGAGCTGATTACATAATAAACTCTGAACGTGCTTTAATACATTTGTTCTTTTAAGTATTGCGTTTATATTATATTATATCTATATATACACACTTGATAAAAAAAACAATATATATCATGATTCATGTGGATCAAGTGTTACAATAATTCTACACAATTTTCTCTAATTTCTGATTTATTTTCTCACGGGAAATAAAATGGTATCGTGAGGAAAAATCCAATTGGGAAATTGATGAAATGGAGGTGCTGTTCAAGGGCTTCCCTTGTCCAGTTTTGACGAATATATCATTGGCCTGTCGTTCTTGGTTCCAAATCATAGCACCAAACAAACAATTGAGATCGATTATTGTTTCGTATTTGTTTTTTTCCTTCTTCTTTTTTTTTTTTCGGTTTTTGTTTTTTGGGCTATATGCATGGCCAACATGAAGGGATGTGTGCTATACAATGTGCGTTTCTATGTAGCTCCCTCATACGCAAAATCCAAAACATAAACAAATGATCCCTAGAAAATGTGCGGACATATACGTACAAATGTGGCAGTAGCTCGGTCCACTCGCATCATTTGTATTTTGGGCAAAGATCGACCCTCCGGTCAGTCAGACTACTGCGCCATATATGTGAATTGGCCATCCAATTATAATTCAATTAAGTTAGACCTTTGATGCTAAATGAGGTGGGTTTGATTTTAGAGAAGATCGTTAGAGTATCATTTTAGTAGATCGTTAGACCATCAGTTCAAACTTTCAAACTCAATTATATATATATATATATATATATATAATGAAAATAAAAAATAAATTAACAACTTTGAAAATATATATAGGTTTGGACGGCGCAATCATAAGGTGACACGCATTAAGGTTGAGGGCTTAGTATATTTCCTTGATAAATAAAGACTACCTCACGAATTAAGAGCCAATTATTGGTGGAACCGGTAAATACTGACCGTTTAGCCATGGTATTAATCTAATTGGTTTTGTTTCTTTGCGCAGGGAACATTCTAAAAACAATTTTATATATAATATAATTAAATCAAATAAATAAAATAAAGTAAAAAAAAATCCCCCTAAATATTATTTTAATTGTCTCGTGAAGCATAATATTTTTGGTCAGCGAAAATGTTTGATTGCGTGCTCCATATGGGATTTTGAGAAAACGTAAGATATATATATATATATAATATTATGCTTGCTTTGCAATTTTCGACATGGATGAATAAAGTGTTTGAGGCATGCTAATATATTACTGAATTAATCTCCTTCAAATAAGTGATTGGAGAATATAGAATAAGATCACTCAAACAAGATCTTGAGGAGATCGAATAGCACAAATACTAGATTGGATATACAGTCGATGGAATGCGCCGTAACCTCTTCCGGGGTTCAGCGGAAAAGAATTGATTTTCCTAAATGAACAAGACAATCCGACATGATATGGTGCTATTATATTGATCGAGTATTTATAGTATGTCATTAGACTTAACTGCTTCTGTGCTTTTGCGTAGGAAACCATTACCACTTTGGTTGGACATGTTTGTAGTCATCTTCGGGTTACATCCGCCATGTGACTCTACGAATGTCATCGATTTCAATGTTTGTTTCGTAACTTAATGCCGATTCGTGATAGTAGTTACCTACATTCGCAGTTAGCTTCAACTGACGACCAATCATCGGTGAGAGACTGGGCCTCCGCCGCCTGTATCGGGCCCGGCTCGCCATTGAAGGTATCAAGGCTTCTGTGGGCACAAGCTTGCCTGCTTAAGAGCTGTAGTTGTAGAGACCCTAATGGCACGCCAGAGATGAGCCTTTCGCACTCCGATTCGTGCGGGCTTCACAAATTCGTTCTTTTTTAGTTTCCATGTAATAAAAGTCGACACTGGATACGTGAACTTGACTACAAAATACGAACATGCTTGAGATCCGAGATAAACCAAAATACGGGATCCTTGAATCAGGACAGTGTAGGATTTAATTCATGAACAGTGACCAAGTCCGTTAATGGGCTTACTGAGTAGCTAGATTAGGCCCAATAAGTAATCAGGTGCCTCAGCCCGTTGACTTGAAGTCGAGTGGCCCAAGACAGTTCAGAGTCAGATTGTACATGTTCTCGCTTGGAGCGTGACCTCGAATAGGTCCGGTATGGACACTAGTCCTATATATGTTTGGTAGGAAGGATAGCAACATCTTGACTCCTTTCCTACCAAAATGACATGAGGATTTAATCGAGGATCCAATACCGGTTGGAAAATCGAAGCAGCTAGCGGTAAACAGCCCATTCATCTGGTGATTGAGATAATCATCAATTATAATATATAAAAGCTGAAGTGCATAACATGATTGAGAGCTTCATTAACTAATCCTCGAAATATCTTGATTTTTCAAATTATTTTTATTTCTAACAAACTATATATAACGCTTAATTAATTATTGTCTCGAAAACTATGAGGAATATTTTATAATACTAGAGGATATATATATATATATATATATGATATTAATTCTATATGTCCTTTATATATATAAGATATCAAGAGGACTCAGCATATTTTCCTAGAGTAAGCGTGCAGCCGCCGATAAATTAATACATGGACTTTCCATTGGGGGGATTTAAAATTTACTTTTTGTGGAAAACAAAATAGTGTTTTTAATAAATGAAATGATCGATAATTCATGCACCCGAGCAAAATGCAAGCTTATACCTAGTTAGTAGTTTGTATCAAATAGAGTTTTGGAAAATGAATTTATGAGTTTTGTAATATGAGTTTTTTTTTCAATACTCTCCATAGAGGAAATAATAATGATAATAATACTAATGATGCGTTGGTAATGAAAGGATTTCATTTCTATGCCCTTTTTATGCGAAAAGGCTTTCTTTTTCTCGATCTACTATTATTGAGGGGGAAAAAAAGAGAGAAAATTAAAAGGAAACATTGGTGCATGCTCCAGTATTTGTTCACACAGCCAAAAATAAGCTATTTCCGACGTATGATTCATCCTCTTTCTAGCTGGACCTCAAAAGCTTATAATCAGTCCCACTTCTTGCTTTTTTTTCACACAAATCCCATTTCTTGATTGTACGATGTGCAAAGATAACATATCGAATCGGCATGCAACTCATTTGAGGCTCGTGAGGGAACTGCGAAGAAATTTCTCGATATTTGGAGCTTTATATACATCCAGTTCGCCGTCTTTCTAGGATTCTACATACGTATATGAGAATCTCCAAAAGCAATAGAAAACGTGGTAGCTTCAAAAAGGGAAGAAGTGATTGTTTAAGTTGGATCTTTCGTTAGTTAATATGTTGTGTACCAACTTTTTCATCAATCACGTACACTTGAGCTCCGATAATCTTTATCGTCACTTCTTATCACGTACGAACCGTAACATGTAATGCGAAGACGTTGAGCCCATAAAGTTAGATGGTTGGTCAAGCACAAATTATATATGTCCGTACTATCCTTCAAGCAAAAATATATCATCCATTCTTCTCACTCTCTCTTCTTTTGTTGGGTTATAAATGAGAATCATGAGCATTCGTTTTGCTTTTTTACTTTCATTTTTATATACTCGATCAGTAAAACTATCTATATTTTTTTCTATGGGTAATTAAACCGGGGGGGTAAGCCCAGAAAAAAAGCAAAAGAAATTAGGAAATACAAAGTGGAACACCAATGTCCTTACAATATATCACCAAACAACAGTGACGCTTTATCTATATTAATAGTCAATAACTAATGAGATATCCAAGTGATAAGTGATAACAGTATACGTGCTATATGCATTTTTAAAGTTATAATAGAACTTTGATGATGTCAACCAGTTGATGGAGAAACCTGGTAAGATTACGTGGAATATCATCCATGATCCTTCGGATACCATAGATGATCGAATCTAGAGACAGTTTAACTGGTTCCATAAAATGTTAGCGTGCTAGAGGTGGTTGTCAGTAATTAGATTATCGGATATCATGTCGCCCTGGCTAGCCAGCTAATTACAATAGCTTACTGGGTTTGGTCCCCATCACGCGATTCATATGGGACCACACGTCAATCAACAGTTATAATCGACTGATACGTGAAAGAAACACCCGATCCGGAGGATTTTTGGCCAGCTCGGTGTATTCTTGTTTTAGTAGGCAACTCGCATGCAAGCGTTCGGTCGAGTGTCTTTTCCTTGGAGTGTAATTCATAGAATCTGCTAGGAAAGTTCCTCCACCTCTCACTCACTCATATCTCGACCGAAATTTCCAAATTGAACCAAATTAACAAGAAACTGATTGAAATACTCCATCTACTCGAGCCCTCCCTCTATAAAAAAGGGTCTTCAGCTGTTGCAGAAGTCGTCGACGTTCCACACTTGCACGAGAAAACAATACCGGAAGAAAGAAAGGAGAGTTACCAAAGTGAGATTCCTAAAAGAAGAAGATATGGAGATCGAAGAAGTGAGCAGCTTCGAGGCCTTGCCCTTGCTTTCGCTGAATCATATCTCTCTACTTTGCCGGTCGGTGTGTGACTCAGTCCGGTTTTACGAGGATGTACTGGGCTTCGCTCTCATCAAACGCCCCTCCTCTTTCAATTTCAATGGTGCATGGTGAGTGTAATAACTTCCGGAATCTCATAGTCTAAGCTTTTACTGAACTATGATCAGCTTTAGTTTATTAATACCAATACAATCTCAAATCTTTTATGCATCTTCTCATGGACCGATGATCAAGTTACGCGATTTTGTGGCTTGGTTTTGTAGGCTGTACAATTATGGAATTGGAATCCACCTGATTGAGAACCCTTCATTGGATGAATATGACGCAACCGGTTACGAGCCAAGGCCTATAAATCCCAAAGACAATCACATCTCTTTCCAGGTAAAGAGAATATCAAATTAAAGAGCTGTTGCATACACGTAGGTAATCAGGACAATGTGCTTAGCTTAGTAAGTGTCAAACAAACTTTAGACCGGCATATCATCAAGCCCCTAAAAGTTTTGAAATGTGATCTTTGGCTCTTTTTTGTCTTGTGATCATGCAGTGCACCGATGTTGGGCTAGTGAAGAGGAGGCTGCAGGAGATGGGGATGAGGTATGTGACGGCTGTGGTGGAGGAAGCCGGAGTGAAGGTCGACCAGGTCTTCTTCCACGACCCGGACGGGTACATGATCGAGATCTGCAACTGTGACAAGATCCCGATCCTTCCCCTCTCCGGCTCGGCGTCTAGCTGTTTCAAGCCCATGAGGATGGGAAGCAGCTTCGAGAAAGGCGCGATGGCCTCAACCAAGTGCGGGTTCATGGAAAGGGTGATGATGGAGAGCCTGAGCTTGGACATGATGAACTTCTCCTTCTAAGGTATATTGATAGTCGATATGGGCCGGTAGCAAAAGCATTGGCCAGTTAGATCGATGATTGATCCAAGTTTATTTTATTTTCGGACAAGAACAGCATAAGAGAGTGCAAAAACACAAACAAAAGACACTTTCTTTCTCATAAAAAATCATTTGTTAATTATTGCAATTTGCATGTCAAAAGGCAAAAGGTTAAAAGCTTGTGTCGTCAATAAATAGTCAAGTGCTATGTATACCCTATGGTGTATTACAATGTGGTAATTTTGTTTGTCGGGTGTCATTGTTGGCAAGGAAATGTTTGTATGAATGTCAGGTTCATATGATCTATAAATAAAAGTTGTGAAATAGTTTATTATGGATAAATTTCCATGTTGAATCTCTTCAGAAATGATTGCATCCATTTCTGAAAATACGTAATTTTTTAACGAAGTTAAATTGATGCGATAACATCTTTACTACAGCCTCTAATCGAATTCAATACCACACGGGGAGACCCTTCCATGGCTTACCAAAAAAAAAAAAAAAACTTGTAGTGGTGCACTGGCCATCAATCATCATCATCATTTGACTTAAATCTGGTCTTACAAATAGAGTTTTCAGTAGTACGTGCACTTGCGGGTGCACGAGAATTCTAATGTCTACGGTTCTAATACGAAATGCTTAATAAAACTGTTTTATTATATGATTTACGACAATCGGTTTTTAGCCCATCCATCGATTCTTACCGATCTAATAGGGTCCAAATTTAAAATTGCATCGGAAAGAAATATTAAGAGAAAAATTTTCACACGAGGTAACTGAGAAATGAATCCAACTGCTTGAACACAAAGAGCTATTGAAATATTGGTTGACGATGAGATGACTTTACCCACCAAACTAGTCACTTCTTTATCACTTAAACCATCTTCTGAAGAATTCTTTGGGAAAGCATGGCCCTCTTGTTAGGGCTGAACAGGCTCGACTGCTCGGAGTTTACTTCCTTTCCCCTGCAACTCGTGCAGTTGAATCGATTCAAACCATAAGAAACTTCAACTCACCATTTCTGAACTTATTTTTGTACGAAATATATATGGATGCGTTTATTATTAGACTTTGACCACCTGCCCCAATTCACCCCGAAGAATAGAACGTTGTATATCGAAGGTCGGGTCTAATTTTGCGCTTCCACAATTGAGAGGCTGCAGCCCTCGCTAGGAGGGAATGACAATACCATCGGCAGGGTTCTCGTGATTGGTGTTGACGGGTATGTTTTCTATCCGACGAGCCGGTCTATGACCATGTTTGGTTGGCAAGTGACATCTCGGTTTAACATAAAACCTTGAAGCAGATGGACCGGACCGGACAGGACCGTCCCAGCTGGGCACGTCCGGTTCAGGGGCTTTGTTTGTCTGTTTTGTTGGCGTGCGCGACGCAGATTCCTCTATTAAATGCAGCGGATGGACACGACAAGCAGCTTCCTATATTTGATTCATCCGAGAATCCGACAGAGGAGGAGGAGAAGTCATCAGTTGAGAAAAGATGGCGGATGTGGCGCGTGTAGGTCGTCTCGTACTCGCTCCGATGCTGTTCCTTCCCCTGTTGCTGTCTCTCCTCAGCATCTCCGACGGCTATGTCACCCACCGGACGGAGCTCCGGGGCCTGTCTCAGTCTCAGAGCGGCAATTACTTGACCACCTCCGAGCTCTGGTTCAATCAGACCCTCGATCACTTCTCCCCTTATGTACCGCTCTCGACCCTCGCAATCTTTTACCTGATTCTCCATTGGTGTTCTCTAATTTCATAGACCAATGGGAAGGCTAGCGTTAAGGATTGGCGTGAAAGTGAAAACGACGATTGAAATTGTCTTCGACAGTATCTCATTTTCGAGTTTTCTGAGTATACATTGAGAAAGCTCCAACCTTTTCCCTCTTCAGCCGAAAAAGGAATTATTTTCTTGGTGGGTGTGAAGTTTCTTTGGTGGGAAGTTTGTGACTGTTTGAGATATTAAAGATGAACTTGCAACACTTGTGAAAAATTGAAGGTTCTGCGCTTTTCGATAATCCGATGCAGTCTTTCATTTCAGCTGAAAATCAGTTCCCGCTTTCATATGCTAATTGCTAATGTGGACAGAAGTTGCCATTATGCTAGTTCATCTCAGTTTCCCTTTTCTTATTGGTTTCTGCACATGAGTTACTTAAGGCATCTGCAATTTGGTCATCCCTGTTGCTCTCATCTGATCACATGACAATCAGGCAGTTGATGACTCTTAATTTGTATCACATATCAGTGTAGCCCTGACGAGATTAGTTTCTCCTTGCACCAGAAAATAGTTTTTTTTCCCCCTGAGATCGGCTTATGAAAATTTTCAAACATTTCTGCAGTTCACAGATTAAAACATACTGTAGAGGAGTTGAGCAGTGATTTGCAGCAACAGTTTATTTTTTTCTTCAAATTGTATCACAGAAGATCGGGCCTAATGTCAGGATTAAATTGGGATTTTCAGGATCATCATCAATTTGCTCAGCGGTATTATGAGTTCCTCGACTACTTTCAGATGCCGGATGGGCCGATATTTTTGAAGATTTGCGGTGAATCTGCTTGCAATGGAATAACAAATGACTACATCAGTGTGAGTGCTGTATTCCCCCCCGCGGCAATATTGCACGGGGGAGATTTAGATGTCATCACTTGATTAATACTGAATGATCATTTTACGGGGATTTGATAACTTCTGGGTTCGCATCTCCTGTTCTGTCATCTACTTTCATTCATTCCTATTTGTCGACAAAATATTTTGGATGGATTGTCCCTGCTGTGGTTAGACTGCCACATTGCACTGATACTACATAGGATCAGATAGATTTTGCGGATTGTTTGTTTGAAATGGTGAAATATTTTATTTTAAGTCAAGTGAAATTTCTACTAACATATAATTGTTTTAATCAGGTCTTGGCAAAAAAGTTTGGGGCAGCTGTTGTTTCTCTTGAGCATCGGTATTATGGGAAGAGTTCACCTTTTACATCTTTGACGACTGAAAATCTAAAATATCTGTCATCAAAACAAGCCCTCTTTGACTTGGCTGCCTTTCGCCAGTTTTATCAGGTGGGCAATGCATGTATAAAGTTCATTTGCATGAATGCACTGCTTGATTATGGTACCCACTAAGTAAAGTTGGATTCTTCGATAATTAGGTTGAGCTATTTCTGTTTTTATTTAACCTTTAGGTGTCAATGTTTCCAGTTTGCAGTGCTTTTCTTTAAAATTTACACACACCTTGCAACCTAATTGCATTTTATAGTTAGAGCTATTTGTGCTTCTTGTGCAAGTAATACAGCACGAATGTCGAGGTCATCTTGTCTGAAGTGGAGCGTATCTAGAAATTATCAGCTATACCATAGAGAGGTCTCTAGAGTCTGGAGATTACAGATGTTCAATGACACAAATTATCTTTCATCTTTTTATCTCCTAACAGCATATGGACCTAGGTATTAGCAGCATTTTGTGTAATTCAATGAAGCACAATTTTCTGTCGTTTGTACCTTCTAGTTTTATCAGGGTTCTACTGGGAAATTTGATGGTTGGTGCTTCTCTTTTATTCAAAATTTTCGTACTTCTTCCTGAATTCATTATGATAGAAATACTGTGCATAATTTTATCAAAAAAATCTTAAACTTTTTGCATGCTATGCTTTTGTGCACCTGATCATTGAGAGCAGATGTTTTATTCCATATGTTTTCCTTCATAAGATATTCTATATTGAAAACTGCCTGTTCCTTTTTCAATGATGATTCCAGGATTCCATCAGTTCGAAGTTCAACAAATCAAATAAGGAAAATCCTTGGTTTGTCTTTGGAGTTTCATATTCTGGTGCTCTCAGTGCATGGTTTCGGCTTAAGTTTCCTCACTTGACTTGTGGAAGCCTCGCAAGTTCTGCTGTCGTTCAGGCTATATATGAATTCCCTGAATTTGACCGGCAGGTAAGCCCAAACAATTCTTCTGCCTCTTTTGACTCCATATTACATTTTTAGTTGCCTTTAAAGAGTAAGGAGCAGGTTCTTAGAAAGATATTCAATTTTGCTCCTCTAAAATCCGAGAACCTAAAAAATTTCTCTTATTCTCTTTCTAACCTTTAGATTGGAGATTCAGCTGGTGCAGAATGTAAGGCTGCATTACAAGAAATTACTCAGCTTGTGGAGCAACGACTTCCATCGGAGGGGAAGGCTTTGAAGGCACAGTTTGGTGCTGCCGAGGTCCATATAATAATGTTCTAAAGTGATATTTTCCTTATATATTATATATAGATGAAGATGGAACTATACTTTCTCCATAACTCCTCTGGGTTTGGGAATTTTACTACTTGCTTGCAGCTTGATGTTGATGGTGATTTCTTCTACTTCCTGGCAGATGCAGCCGTTACAGCAGTAAGCGTGCTCTCTTTTCTCACTTTTCTGCTTCTTTTCTTTTTTTTTTTTCCTTTCTTCTGCAGAATTTTTGCTCTTCACCTGTTTCCAACTCATTGCAGTTCCAATATGGAAATCCTGATAAAGTATGCTCCCCCATTGTCGAAGCCAAGAAAGCAGGAAAGGATTTGGTGGTAAGTACCTTTCCTTGGGTCCTTTAGTTGGTTCTTTTACGGTCAAGCATAGCACACTTGTTATGCTGAAAATAGTAATTTCTTGTTATTGCTGTTTCTTTGGTATTAGCTCGTCTTCTCTACTTTCGATTTATTAAAACTTGTTATGTGTTTAGTTATTATGCCGAGTATTAGTGAATTGCCCCATATTAATCTCCCTGTGCACCGACTAATGCCTGAATTGGCACCTTGAAACTGTTTGGGCAGGATGCATATGCCAAATACATAAAAGATTATTTCCTTGGAACCTTTGGTGAGCGACCACAAACCTATGACCAGAAACACTTGAAGAAAACGGCTTTAACTGAAGAGAGTGGTAGTCGACTTTGGTGGTTCCAAGTCTGCACAGAAGTTGCGTACTTCCAGGTCGCGCCCTCCAATGATAGCATTCGATTGTCAAAAGTTGATACAAGGTTTTCTCACTTATATGAACATCCTTCTTTGCTTTTTGATATGATTATAAAGTTATCAGAACATGCCGGACATCGAAATGGTTAAAATGTCAGTCCACTGGTCTAATGATTAAAAAACTATGGGTGAACTGTCCGGTTGGTTCAGCAAGACTCAGACTGGAGAACATTGCTGGTACACAGTTGAAAGTTCGAACCAGCTGGTCAGTGGTCAGGTTCTGGTAATTATGGCATGAGGCTTCGTGGGTGTCCATGTGCTTTTTTGTTTCTTTCTATTTTCTGATTGGACAATGTTATGGTGCTGCAGGTATCATCTGGATCTCTGCAAGAATGTCTTTGGCCAGGGGATCTATCCTGATGTTGATGCCACAAATTTATACTATGGTGGCAATAAGACAGCAGGTTTCCAAAACTAAAATCTCTTCCCAAGTTCCATCTCTTTCGAAACTTGAGGATTATAATCATCGAATATAGATCATGGAAGCTGTTAATAACATAGAGAGAAAAGTATACGAGATTGTCATGATAATTTGTTGCTTAAAGTTCTTTTCTTCTGCTTAAATTACTGATTTTCCATCACCACATGTACCTACTTTCTTTACTGGCTTCGTAAAATGTAAGCATTCTAGTCTTATCATTGAGTAAACTTTCAGGTTCTAAGATTATTTTCACTAATGGCTCACAAGATCCTTGGCGTCATGCATCAAAACAGACCTCCTCCCAAGATAGTAAGTCTCACCTAGTTTGATGCGAAATTTTGTTTTGTGTAAATCTTTCAGTTGGCAAGTGGAATGCTAAACATACATCATCTGCAATTTTTTTAAGGATCATGCTAATATTTATGTTAATGTACCCATGAAGATCTATTTAGATAATTCGTTTTCTTGAAGATATTCCTGTTCTACCAGCAGAATTTCTTAGTAAAATTGATTGACTTGAAAGTTTAAATCTTACCTAGCAAGTTATCAACTTGATGACATCACAGAGAATCAGTATCGATAGAAAAGAAGAGCAAATGTACTTTAAAAAATAAATGAGTTCTGGGTTCCATACATTATAAGTTCCATTCAATCTTAAATAAGTTTGTGGTAGTACTGGATACTTGTAAGTTCTTAATTTATTTTACTGATCCATCTATTTATCGGCTACTAATATCCTTTTGGACATTTCAGTGCCCTCCTACATCATTTCTTGCTATAACTGCGGTCATGGAACTGACATGCGAGGGTGCCCCCAGTCTCCACTAAGCCTTGAAGGTATGCACAATTTTCAACTCTGATAGGGCACGAATATATTCAAATTCCTGACAAATGCTCATAATTCCATAAGGATATAAAAATTGTGACTGCCGCATGTATCCATCATGTATAGTTATACAGATGTTTGAAGCAATGGACGTCAATTGGATTAAAGTCAAACCAATTCCAGCCTGCCAATCCCAAGAATGCTCTTAGTTTATCAATGTTTCTTCCATAAAGGTGTCAAAGGGAAAATCATGATGTGGAACTGGACGGGAATAAAGCGGTTCTTTTAGGTTCACAATTTTCAGGCTTCATTTGGTTCTAAATGGGACCTGGTAGGGCAAAACTGAACTTAAATTGGTTTCTGCGCCTTAACGAGCCAAAGAAGAGCAATCATACTGGAACATAAACTTAAATAACTGAAGCAGTTCTATCAGTTTAAGCTATTGTATGCTTGATTTTTTCCCTTGTTTGGACTTGACATGCAGTGTTGAATCATATGCACCCTGACTATTTGAGCACTAGTTTAGCTATAGATGCCCTTATGTGAGGAAGAATTATCAGGTCCTACCGAGAAATAAAATAGATGGGTATGAAACGTGGGATGTAAACTGAACTTCTCAATTTGCTTTACCATACTGTGTAATAACTGCAAAACTGGGAAAAGGAACGAATGGCATTTTAAGGTGCCTGGCTTGCAGAAGGTTCCGCACACTTTGAGCACACTATTTGTTGTTTATCAAGCTCTTGTGACTGCTTTCTGTGCGTGTCTTCCCCTCCCCTGTTCCTTGGGCTGAATAAATTTTGAAATAGATGTAGTTAATATTGCAAAATGTAATTCTTGTTTGCAGGTAATGCTGAGAAGTGCACCACCCCCGATGCGGTACACAAAGTAAGGCAGCAGATAATCGAGAACATGGACCTATGGTTATCTGAGTGCCATGACCCCCTCAGGAGGTCCATATGAATTAACCTAAAACCTTACAATCCACGGCAAGTATTCTCGCTGCGTGAAACTTCTATGGCACCATGCTCGCTAGGAAAGAATGCAGATGGAATAAGCCATGAAAAAGAATTTAGCGGAAAGGGTCGACTCGTGTATGTGTATATACTGGAGACTGCATACTTGTTTTCCCTGTCTTTTCCGCTGCACGTGTAATGTCCTGTAACCATGATGTCTTATAAGGAAGCACTTTAGTTGATGGTTGGCTCTTGAAAGAACTGGTGTTTATATTCATTTATGATGTTTTTTGGAGCACATGTCGGAATTTGGGTTTGATAATGGTTTGGTGAATGGGCGTGTGGAACTGGTTGAACTGGGGAGCGGAAGCCTCTGAAAACCAGTCGGAATGCATTAGACCCGTTAGTTGGTGTCATGGGCTCTGGTTTCACAGGCGCCCTTAGCCATCTCTTTTCAAAGTTCGGTATCAGAAATATGTGGAAGAAAAACAAACCTGGCAACATCATAACTCAATCTGGTTCCCACGTCAGTTGAGTTTGAAGGGGACAAAATTCTAAGCTCAGAAACTATCGAAACATCCGACGAGTATGATCGCTGGGTTCGGAAATCTCTGGCAAGTGGTTAGGTACTTCAATGAATCCTGTAAACTACTTGCTTTCATCATTTTATTGAAGCGTAAATAAAAATCAGACCACATTTGTATATTCAATCTCGCTACATCACATCCAACGTCATATTCGGACGCTGCATTTCAATCTTACTAGGCTGTCAAGACGAGATTGGCAACCTAGTACACGTAACCCTTTACGAACATTCCCTTCTTGGCCTCGTCGGACTCACCCTCCACAGTGTACTTCCCAAGCTGAGCGAGAGAGTTGGCACTTGCCCGGACCAGCAGGGCCTGCTGGGCAGCCTTGACGTTCTCAGGCCTGCCTCCCCGTGTCTTGAGGCATGAGTTCTGGAGGGCTCTCGCATACGAGAAGGACACATGCCATGGGTTTGGGGCTTGGTTCATGGCATTCAGGTTGAGGGTGGCCTCCACCTCAGACTGCCCACCGGACAGGAACTGCAGAAAACACCGAACGTAGTCAGAAAATTGGTATTGAGTACTGAATAGCCGGTAGCTTGACAAACTAGTACTTCAGGCAGTTATTCATCTTCCTGGGAGATGAAATCCGAAAACCAAAAGATTCCGCCGAATCGGGCAAAAGGCCATTTCCGGAGGAACTAGCTTACCATGATTCCGGGGACGGCAGGGGGAATCCGGTTCTGCAGGAGCTTGAGGGTGTATTGGGCAACCTTGTCAGGTGAGGCCTGTTCCTTGCACTCGGCTCTGGATGTGACCATACTGGGCTTGAGAAGGATCCCCTCGAACATGACATTGTTCTCGGCGAGGTAGAAGAAAACCTCCGCCCACACTTTCATGGCAACCTCGAAAGTCCTGTCTATCCCGTGATCCCCATCAAGCAGAATCTCCGGCTCCACAATTGGCACTAACCCATTGTCCGGCAACAAGATTTTTGAACCCCACCATGAATGAAACGAAGACAAAGCAATGGCAGAAACGTTGTTGGCCTAATGTTTTCACTTTTCCGTGCTATCTGACCTGAGAAATGGCCGCATAACGAGCAAGACCCCAGGCAGCTTCCTTGACAGTGAGTGTAGATGGGCCATTGGGAATGGTCACAACAGTTCGCCTTCAAGAATATCGACCGGTAAAGGATTCAGAACTGGAGACAGTAGACCAGGTAGAACTACGAAAAATCAATAATAGAAAGCTTCATCCTGCTTGTACCATTTGGCGAAACGAGCCCCCTGTTGGTAGTAAGCAGCGGAGCGAGAGGCTAGTCCATCGAGTCCCTGGCACCATGATTCATTGTTTGATCCCGCCAATGGAACCAAACCCTGCAGATCACTTTCGACTTGGTCCCCAATTCACAACATAATTGACACACTCTAGTTCCACGAAAAGATTGGATTGATCATTGAGATTCCTTAAGCAGGTAGGTTGGGCGTAATAACATCAATTTATCATGGCATCATCATTCCTTAAGGCATGTTTTATCATGCTCTAAATCCGGCTCAGGGTTACGCACTGTTAGTACTTAGAGGCCCAACAGAATATTTTTGTTACACATATCGCATCAGTATCAAACGTTTCAACATCACACAACCATCGCTTAATAAATTGTCATGATGCTATATAAGCATTAGTCGTCGGCGATGGTGATGATTTTGTTCTGCAAGGTAAGTCAAGGAGCCAGAGAAATGATGCCACAACTCACCTTGTCAACTTGATACCAGGAACAATGTTCTGCTCGACAAGAACATCGACCATCTTCCTCCCGTCGATGGTGGACTGGTAGAGTGTCTCCTCAAAGAGGATGGCGCCAGAGATGTACTTTCCCAAGCCCCGGAGCTGTGACGAGCAGCGTCCGGTATGCCTGGCGGTTCGCCTCAGTGTTCTCGAGGCCGATCGAGGCTAGCCGCTTCCCACAAGTCGCATTCGACTCGTCCATGGCCAGGATGCCACGGCCTGGAGATGCAATGGTTTTCTGCACCAAATGTCTCCCAGTATCAGTATCAAGCATCTTCATTCACTTGATAGATGCAATGGTTATATGAAACGCCATCACTTCGTACTTTAACATAATCACTTCATTTACTTGGCAGATGTAATAACACAAGTAGTACATCAAGTAGATGATACCTATATTATTGTAGTTTTAGGCTTTTGGCCCGTACAGCGGTCTTCACAAGCTCATCAGCATAGGAGCTCGCACGGACGGTAAGAGCAGACCATGCAGCCCGGACACTGCACACGGAGGAAACTGAAGGCTGGCGCAGAGACTGTCCCTTAATCCATTCGGACTTGTCGAGAACAGGGGATGACTTGAGAAGAGAAGCAGAGGCCATCACCTTCCTTTCGGTGTCAGGAAAGGTAATCCACCTTCTTTTTAGCTCTTCGACGATCAGCTCTCTGCTCTCTGCTCTCCCCTTAATTGCACAGTTCTGCTGCTCAAACTTGATGAGCAATTTATAGTTCCGCTCTAAGACAGAGATACCTCTTTTGAGGTTGCGATGCATCGACTAATCAGGTTGTGGCATACGGAACGGAGATTGCAAACTTGGCCTGAGGGCAAAGTTAGCCGTTGGTTGGATTTCTTTTTCATAGTTTTATTTAATTTTTTAGGTCCTTTTTTTCCTGAATTTGTGAGACCTCCTGAAAATGGGACTCTCAAAAAGCCAGACCACATGGAAGATATTATGGAGAATTAGTGGTCTGGGAAACCACATGAGCAATCGCTCTCTCTCCTTCTTGGTCTTTTCTGTCGAATAGGTACTTCAAATTGCAAGTTGTCGACGAATTTTTCTTCCTGTTGGTCATCAAGGTCCGGACAATTATTTCATCGTCTCGGGTATTTACGACCGTCTTCATACAAATCTTAAATCATAGGAACAAAGATCCCTCGAGCCCTGCATTTTGAAGCAATTATTGCTTCTGTTTCGGAGGAGTTTGTCGTCCACAACAAAAACATCATTGCCATCAACAATGTTTATAACAACTGTGAGAAGACTGCACTACCTCAGTTACGAAGTCTTCGCAAAAGGTAATATGTTATTGACCACAAAGACAGAAGGGAGATTATTCTCCCCTGCTTTCACGACATCACTTCGAGGAACGAATGGTGGAGAGCTAACCGGAAGCACCGGAGGACCACCGTTACAGAACTGTGCCAGTGGCCCCTGCCTCAAGAAAAGATTCTAGAGCAGTCTGAATTGTCAATTTGATAAAAAAATATGATGACATTTGAGAAATTTAGCGCTTTGGCAATGATATGCAGAAATGCCATGGGCAGGCTGTCTGTGGACAGAGTTTGACGAACTTTGTTTGCGAGATTCTGTCCCTTCGTAGCTTAGGTGACAGATGAAACACACACAAAAAAAGATTCATATGCAGCCAATTTCTTTCATTTTCCCTCGGTTGTGACAGAGCTGTTGATTTTATGCAAAACCATTAGCAAATCTCCCGAATTTTAGGGAAAAACCAGAAAACTTAAAACATCTACAGCACAAGATCTAGAGTAGTGAACAAGAGTCAGGAGGTGAGAAAGGATACTTTTATACTAAGTATTGAAACAATTATCCGTCTTCCGAAGTGCCAACACCTCTGTGAAAATTTCCAGATCAATTCTTCCAAAAATCTTTCCACTCTAAAGTCTAAATCAACAGGTCCATCAAACAGCGCAGGAACATACAACAGCGAGAAGATACCGGTTACGGTTTCTGTGGAAGGCCTCAGCGTAAACTAACTTGGTTGAGAACCATGACCAGGAGAAATCTATCTGACACCATCTGCTTTGTCAAAATTGGGATCTCTGGTGAGGTGATGAAAAGGTTTCTTACTTTAGATAAGTAGAGGCAGCCCAGAGGAGAATATAGGTTATCAATGAAGTCGTCACTTCGAAGCCCCTCAGACCCTTGAACATTGGTGGAATCACAGAAACCATCAAGAAGGTCCCCAGCAACCACGAGGTGATGAAAGCTCCAGCACTGCAGGCGTACAAAAAGGCTTATGATCCTGTATCACTTGTTACCATATAAATTATATAAA
Organism: Punica granatum; assembly: GCF_007655135.1. Lineage (NCBI taxonomy): Eukaryota > Viridiplantae > Streptophyta > Magnoliopsida > Myrtales > Lythraceae > Punica > Punica granatum. Next base: position 6,426,871 of record NC_045129.1, read on the forward strand.
CAATGGTCCAGCTTTTGGCAGATCAGGAAGTTGTATGAATGGAAGTCTGTTCAACTTTGATCCTAATATCAAACAAGTGATTTATAATTCTTAAAAAACGGCTAGCTGTCTATATAGCTAATGGGAACTGCATAATGATTGTTAATAATTTAGCGTACCTGTAGAATAGAGCTCGCCATTTGCTCATTAGTCGATCATGCATGAAATATATGGTAGCTATCAGAGATAGGGCTACCTGAAGAGTGGGGCCTTCTTCCGTAGGAAATAGAACAGTCAGAACTCCAAGAACTAGAAATGCTATGGATGTTTTTATAATGAACTTCGAGGATGGAGTCTGAAATCTACTCATCACGGCCTGCACATAACGGGATTGAGTAACTTCTCTGACCTTTTTCTTGACATTGATTTTTGGGTTCTTCCTTTCATAGAACTTCTGCATGATTATTTTATCATGGGCTGATTCAATTGCATCGAGACTGGGTTTGTGCCCAGCATACTTCTGTACCAAGAAATTCCTTGCAGCTTGGATTTCATCCTCAGAAGCCTCTCTGCTGATTCCCAGCCTCTTATATGGGTCCCGTACGTTAATCCTAGGAAAGACATTAGAGCCTGCAGAGAAAATAAAATTATAAAAAGAATCCTAAAGTACAAAGGCGAGGTTTTCACAATGAAAGGGTCAGCAAATAAAACAGTCTCGGGATAAGGTTTCCTCGGAATCACTCGAGCTCAAAATTGAACCCCCAGGAGATATTGGAACCATTTAAGTTTTAATTGACAAGCAATCACTTATGACACAAAAAGGTCCTATAATGTCAGCCCAATTACAGCGAATACCTAGTGATTTTTCTGTGCATTCAAAATAAATAAATTCAAGTTTTTCAACAACTTCTAAATCACCTCCACTCAAACAAGCCAGTCTCAGTTATATCTAGGTAGGATTTGATCTACCCGTCTAATTTGCATAAGTTTGTTTTGTCAACTATAAACTATACCAAAGCAACAAACTGAAACCAAAGTATTACCTGCTGATTCATTAGTAAAATCACCATAAGATGCATCCATCGCACACTTGATCGAATAGTCTCGTTGTCTACTGCATCTGTATCTTGAAACTGCCCCATTGCTCCTGTTCAAAGATGATCTCAAGTACTTTATTCAGTTAGAAAACGCACATTCTATATATTCCATGTTAACTAGAGCCTATAGGTATTACATGCCTAAAAACCACACTAAGCTCAGACAACCTCTGAAGACGAAGGGGTTCAAAATTCCCGAGAGCACACCCACGTCCTATAGCCGAAAAGAATGAGACTTCATCAGACCTGGACCTGGAGCCTCGAGTAGGCACCGATAGACATCTCGAAGGACATCCAGCCAGTCCAGATACAGGCATATTGTATTAGACTTGCAACTCTATTGCAGCACCACCTATCAAATCAGACAACCAAGGACACGAATGGGATAAGAGTATCAAAAGCAATTAATATACTTGGCCAGCTTGAAGTGTTTCAGCAGGAATAGCTCATTCTCATTTACGAAATCCTACTTAACCCTGTCGTGTTGCAGCTTAATCATGGTTATCGAGTGGAAGATAATAAAACCGAGTTTCAGACAATGCAAATTAAAGGGTGCTTCTGGTATCCTCGGAGTACATGTCAATTGATCTCAGATATTCAAAAAACTGCTGCAGTTAGACCATGCAACCATTTCTAGATATGCTGCCTCGCACCACACACCGGAATTTGCACTAAAATACAACTTCGGAGCTTGAAACCAGTTCTCCCATTCAGCATCAGGAGCTGACGGGTATGGATGGCGAGACTCGAATAGAGAAGCCATACCGATCAGATTGGAGCTGGGAAGTTCCTTGGGATGGCGTTATCGCCTCAGAGAGGAATCATTCTGTCTGCGCTGCGCCGGGCGAGCAGTTCGACCGGATAGGAGTCACGGAAGCAGACGAGAAGTTCGACGCGAGAGGCCAGAGAGAGAGGGCTTAAAAGTGAGAAGCTAGAACCAAAACCCTGTCTCTTCCCAAACTACGATTAAATATAATACTTTTGAGGGGTATTAGCACATCCGTTGTAGTCTAGTTGGTTAGGATACTCGGCTCTCACCCGAGAGACCCGGGTTCAAGTCCCGGCAACGGAAATTTGGCCTTTTTCCCCCTTTTCATCTTTTTGTTTTTTTAATTTCTTATTGTTTTCCCGAGAAATTTCCCAATTTTTTACCCCTCGAAAACCTTTTTTTTTTTTTTAAGTTCGTCGGAAGGCCCTTTGATGAATTTATTTTTGCTTTATCGATTTTCTGATACGATCATTTATGTGGAATAACAATTTGGATCGTGTCCGATATACATTAGAAGTAAGCAGGGCAATCAACTCAACAAATAATTCATAACTCATGCATTTATAGTTTATACTGATAAAGCCTATTAATTTTAGAGTCTGGTCCATATATTACATTATAACACTCAACACTCCACGCTGGCCAAATATTTCTCGTGAACTTTAGTTAAGATTGCACATTAATTTCATAATCAAATATATAGTATGGATTGCTAGCTAAACATTCTTCTGGTGAACTTTACTTAAAGAAAATGCATAGTTTCAATGAAATCTAATAGATATGCATTGACCTTCAATAGCAAACAAGCTTTGGTGAGCTCACGAGATGAGATGGACCCCCGGGGGAACATGATGCATAATGAGGAAGAAGAACACTTCTTTTTTTTTTTTTTTTTTCCTTTGGGAGTTAGAGAGAAAGTCCATCAGCTTAATACTATGAAACAGAAATTTTAATAACTAATAAATGGGTACAGATAGTCCTATTAAGTATCGAATTTGAAATCTTTTTTATTATCATATGAGAACGTGCATCATTACATTACACCATTTTATGATACGAGGAGAAACACATTACTCTTGTCATTTCATATATGTTCTTGCACTTTCCTTCTTTTAACACTGTAATCAATGGAAGTCATACATGCCATCATGCATATGAACTTAGGAGCGCGAAAAGAATCACGTGTAGCCATCATCTTCTCCTTCACCCATAACATACAATTTCCTCGCATATGATTAAGCTCAGCTCATCCTCGAGAGAAATGTGTACGCACTTTCCGGCCTCTAATGCCCGAGAGAGATCATCTGGTTGCATTGGTAAGGGAATGGATCGAAATAACACGTGCTACATGACTTGCGTAGTCCAACTCCGTCATACCAAACTTGCCACGAGAGATAGAGGTTAATATGCGATCTCAAAATAATAAACCATACCGTACAAAATATGTGAATTGGCTGCGGTCCACAGTAAATCCGAAATAGACATGCTCTTTTTCACCTAATGTGCTGTTAATTCTTTTGTCCTCTAGGACCCCCCGTGAGGAAAAGAACAAGACACCCAACTTGGCAGAAAGTCATCCACTCCAAAGGCCAATCAAACGAAAGGTGATGGGTGCAACAGCTTTCATTAGCCAGGCAAAAGGGGCACGACCCGAAAAACAAAGTGCAGAATGATAAAGTTTCAGATTTAATATTTAATCAAATTATTTTTATCCCTTATTAGTAATTAAAATTTTTATTTTATTATACTGGATCACGGACCTTCTTTATAATCGAAAAGGAATACAATCGGAACTTCGAGAAAAGTTCCTGTAGTGCATATGATTAGTGTAAGGAGCACTTTAGCTTAATTAGGCTAGTTAAAAATGGCGCAAATGTAACTAAATATCAATAAATGACCAATAAAATCTACAGTTCAGTTGTCGGACCGTCCGGAGGTCTATCGAGACCGTTAGTACCGGTACCGGGTGCATTTGAAAGCATTGATAGAACAGTCCAGTTTTTGGGTTGGATAATTTTCTGAATCTCGGAAGATCTGTGAATTGCTTTGTCGACTTATATACGAGAAATGTGACTACCACTCCCACTGGAATTTTCCATATGCTCTTTTCACTCTCCTCCTTTTATCTTACCCACCTCATCCCAATGTCTATTAGATATATCATATAAATGCAATCAATATCCACACTAAATCGCATACTGCCACAAAGTAAAATTCATTCACCTCTCCTAGCTTTCTTCTGCACATTCTTCTCCACAAGTTATATCCAATGGGAGTGGCTTCTCCTCCTCGGGTTACTCTCGCAGCAATCCTAACAAGCCTTCTAGTGCTCGCACTGCTGCTCGGGGTCGAGAGCTCTTCTTCCTTTGGCCCGAATGGCTCGAATGGCTTGGTGTCAATCGAGAAGGACTACGCGAAGTGGCTGAGGCAGGTGGGCTCTTTCAGGCATTCCCTGACAAAGAATCGGGAGAGTTGCACCAACAAGAAGAAGGTGCCTGAGGCCTGCTTGATCGTCAGAGTATCCAAGAGGAAGCAATCAGGAGCCTTCCAGTCGGTGCAGAAGGCTATAAGTTCGGTCCCTACCATCAACAACTGCCGGGTCGTCATCTTTGTCGGCCCGGGAACTTACCGGTAATTACTTAGATATTGTGAAGCGCTTAAAAAGGAGAATGTCATGATATGTCCTGCTTTGAGGTTACATGATATTCAAATTGCTGGAAAATGTAGGGAGAAGGTTGAGATTCCAGCAACAATGGCCTACGTTACCCTGAAAGGATCTGGGGCGGACAGGACGATCATTGAATGGGACGACACTGCAGACCGAAAAGGGCCGAATGGGCGTCCACTGGGCACGTACGCCTCTGCAACATTCGCCGTGAACTCTCCCCACTTCATCGCCAAGAACATTACCTTCAAGGTGAGACCGGTAGTTCTACTTATTAAGGAGCTAAAGTTTCTATGTTCCCACTCCTTCAGGTGACCGGAATCTGCATTTTCCGGTTCTGCGATCAGTGTTCATCTGAAGCTAATTGACACATTTTCCCCATAACTTTTGGTTTCGTTTCGATGGTCATTCCCACTCGGATCCTGAACTAGGACTGATCTCTAGCGATTGCCACATCAGTTTCAATTTCAGCATATTACTTATGAATGAATGTCTCTGAGTGTGTTCACTTCATAAACAGAACAATGCACCCTTACCGCCTTCCGGAGCGCTCGGGAAGCAGGCTGTGGCCTTCCGAATCTCCGCAGATAAGGCAGCCTTCAAGAGCTGCAGGTTCATAGGAGCACAAGACACGCTGTACGACCACACGGGCAGGCACTACTTCGAGAACTGCTACATCGAGGGCTCCGTGGACTTTGTGTTCGGGGACGGCCTCTCCTTATACAGGAACTGCCACCTGCACGCCGTGACAAACAGCTACGGTGCCCTGACGGCCCAGAAGAGGGAGAGCTTGCTGGACGAGACCGGGTTCTCGTTCGTCGAGTGCAGGGTCACAGGGTCGGGTGCCCTCTACCTGGGCCGGGCATGGGGGACTTTCTCGAGGGTCGTATTCGCTTACACTTACATGGATAAGATCATCACCCCCAGAGGATGGTACGACTGGGGAGACAAGAACCGGGAAATGTATGTACCCATCTATCCCTCTATCGGAAAATTATTGGTTACTCTTGGAGCAATGGCAATCGATCCGTATGTCAGAAAATTATCGGTAGATCTTCTGTCAGAAACAATATGTTAGACTGCAACGCAGAAGACATGTTTTCCATGGAAAGCATATGAAATATTTGTCTCCGTTTTTCTGGGAATAAAATTAATGACAAATACAAATTTAGACGTGTTGATTTTCTCCAAATAAAGAGAACAAACTGATGCGAAAAGAAACGAGATAACTACAGAAATTTTAACTATATCTTCGCAGGACCGTATTCTTCGGGCAGTACAAGTGCTTGGGACCAGGGGCTGCTTACGAAGCGCGAGTGCCGTGGTCGAGGGAGCTCACAAGTGAAGAGGCTGAACCGTTTATTTCTCTCGATTTTATTGATGGGAATGAATGGCTTCCGAAGTCGTGACATCGATGCGTGCCTCTCTCGCCTATGTACTGCAGGCAAATAATTTGATATTTAATTGTTCTCAGAGAAAATTTTGAATTAACAGCGACTAACACACCGCAATCCCGGGCTCGGACTAGTGATCGAGTCTAGTCCCTAAGATCTCGACGAGGCTTAAGATCATCATCATTCACCAACAGCCTCCCCTCGTCGTGGATGTTTCGAGCATCTACTGTTCTCTTGCGACCCCTTGAGTACATGTGTCCAGTCAACAGGAGAGCCATTATTAATTGAAGCCCGTGATCGATAGTCAATCCAAATGTGGAAAATGCCAGCTGACAGCGGGACAAGAAATCGAACATCTGATTGGTCAACTTAGGTTAAATGTCTATCACCGAAAAAAACAAAAAAAACTCAGGTTAAATGTTCTGTAGTTCTTAATTACGAACCGTGATATAGTTGTGCTATATTTGAACGGACTTTGCCTATAGTGAAAAGATATTAAAAGTAGTTTATGGTCGAGATTAAATTGATGCCTAGGAGAAAATTAATTTCATTTAATAAATCGAAAACAACTCGTGATTGTAACAGAAAAAAAAGGGTAAGAAATAGTTTGAACCAATATCCAATCGTGGGGAGGAGGGCACTTCTATATAGGTGCCAAAGGACCAGGGGTTGTTCAATGTTCAAAGGTAAGAAATGCATTCGTTACATTCGTGACCCTCTTGGAAACGATCGAGATCTATAAAACCTGCCAATCGAGTCTTGGTCTCTCAATGGCCTCGATTGAGACCGTACATGGCGGTATTTCAAGGCTGTTCTTCGGCTTTTATAAGTATGTTATTCTTTGTGGCCTAGTAACGCGATTTTGCTTTTATCTATATCTGTTTTATGTTTCATCAGTAACGAAAAGGAGATGAAAAGGAGACGAGTGAAACTATAAGGAGCATGTTGAGATATCATGTAAAACTTTAAGGGGGCAATTTAAAATTACCGCAGATATAAATAAATTACATTTTTGTTGGCAGATAACAAATTACATGTTTTTAGCGTTGAACAAATTCCTGTCTGGGTCCCACTGTCCACCAATCCACTTCCTTCCAGTCCCCTCAGGACGGCCACGTGGTGGTCGACATGGGGAAGGACTATTCGACGCAGTAAAGAATATTATTATTTAAACCAAAATGGAAAGCTATTTTATTTTTGCATAAATAAAATAATAATTTCAGTTCAATCAATCTTCACAAAAGGTTTTAAATGAATTAACATTTGATGAAATTTTTAGTTCTAATCCAACGTCATTTTTTTATATGAAATATCCCAACGTTGCTAGTTTGATGTCACCATCTATCCCCATGAGGCTAGATGGTAAAATAAAAATAGTAACGTTGAGATACCTCAGGTAAAAAAATAACGTTGGGATAGATCTAAGAATATCTGTCAATATTAAGTTATATGGTGCAACAAATCCAAAGGTTTTTAGATTCGACTATTGATCGATATTGATGGTGCTTATTTGGTAATTTAAGCAAATTAAGATAGTTTTCGAGAAATATTCATCATGTTTATTTGAATTATGCTTTTTTTGCCGAATAGGCCTCAATGAAATTACAATTTTGCCCTGTCATTCCAAGCCCTCGACTTCGCCGGACATAGGGCTGCTCTTTGTATGTAACAACGAAGAGTACATACAGTTATGATTCAACATGCACGCATAAAGAAAAATGGAGAAAAACTATATGTTTTGCATCAACGTATTAAGCACGAGAAATGTCAATTTTACTCTATGTCATAATATTTACCATGTCTTTGACAAGGCCAGTAATTCGCGTTGGAGGTTAGGGGAGTTATAAAAATTGACCTAGATATAGTAGATCTTAAGATGTGAAGTCATATTAATCAGCTTTGCCTAATCATGCGACCGACAAAACTTTATCATATTATCGATGTAGATCCCTATTCCATAATACTGATCGGGATTAGAAAGATAATTTCTAATGATGATGAGCAGTGCGTCTCTTTTTTTCGACGGGCAATGCATCTCATTCCTAAGGTTCTAAGGGAAGGCTTCAACTCCTCCTGGAACGTCGATAAGCTCCTATCCTTCTTTTCCCTTTAATGGGAGGTGCTGAAAATTTTTTCGTCAGATACAGTAATTCATCTTTTTACTCTTTTTTTTTTTTAAAAAATCGACGCAAAGTGACTTCTAACTTTTGCCAGGCAAGTGTCAATTATTTGAACTTAAACTACAATATCAAGGACGTCAAACAAAAATACGAAAATGATGCTTACCAGTAACCTCGTTTGCCTCGTGTAATGGTAAGTCATAGAATAAGAGACCATGAGAGAGAGAGACAGACATACTACTTTACTTTCTTCTATTTATTCTTCAATTGATTGATTATTGATTAATTTTATATTTAATTATAATTCCATTATTTGGAATTTATTTTACATTTTTAATAAAAAATAGTAAGGGGCGGATGTAGCCAAGTGGATCAAGGCAGTGGATTGTGAATCCACCATGCGCGGGTTCAATTTCCGTCGTTCGCCCGTCGAAATGGACGTTTGAAAATGGAATGGAATTTAATTTTACTTCGTTTTATTTATAAATAATATATTTATTTAATATTATAATGATCGTATGATTGGATTATGAGAAAAAATAAAAAAAATAAATAATTAAGAGAATTTAATATTAGTATCGTATGAAATTTGAGATCTCCTAAACCAAAACATAAAAAAAATAAAAAAATCACCATCAATAAAATTATTAATTAAAAAGAAAAAACAGAGTGCTCTCCGTCCAAGAAACACCTATACACCTGGTGTACATCGGATTGGCAGCACGCTTGTGAGGGTCCCGCCGAGATTCTCTGATGGGTGCATGCACCCTGCGCATGAAGGAATTCTTCCTAGTTCACGCTTTTTCCTTCGGTGTCGTCCTCGTCCGGACCTCTTTCCTTCCCCTCTCCGATCGATCGATCTCTCTCTCTCATCGTGTAAAAAAGTAAAAAGCGGTCCAAAAAGGCCGACCCGACTAAAATTATTTTTTAAAAATAAAATTAAAAAATGGAATTTTTTTTTTGGAAAAGAGAAAATATAAAAATGATTATTTATTTATTTATTTTTTTTATCCCAGTAGTCCCATCCTTTCAATTCAGAGTCCAATCTGCCATGTGCCCGCTGCTCCCCTCCCAACCCAATCTTCTACTGGCGACCGCCACCGGCTCTACCACCACGACGGCCGCCGCCTCCCCGGCCTAGGGTTTCTTCCCACCTTCGATCATTCAGCTCCAACCCAGTTCTTCCAGCTCCGGCGGTCCTCTCCCGGGGCTTCCACCATGGACGACTCGCTGCAGCAGCAGCGCCGGGAGGAGCAGATTCTGTCCCTGTTCGAGTCCATCGAGGACCGCGAGCTCCGCCGGTCCGCTCCCGGGGACCCAGCCGCCCCCGATCAGTTCTCTGCCCCGTGTGAACCGGCCGATTCTCGGCCTCCCGAGGCCGCTCCGGCAGGCCCCGCCGCCGCCCCTGCTTTAGCATGGAATATTGCCGCCGCGGCCGGGTCGGCCCAAGCTGTGGCCGCTGCACAGTTGCCCGGGGTTGTTAACGTGAAAAGGAAGCGCGGGCGGCCGCCAAAGAATGCTGCTTTGATGAACAGGCAGCCATGCCCGGCGGTGCCACCGGCATCCCAGCTGAGAAAGCCAGTTGAGGAAGACGAGGATGTCTGCTTTATATGCTTCGATGGGGGCACCCTTGTCCTGTGTGATCGCAAGTGAGAATTTTTCTGATAGTTGCTATATTTGGTGCTTTGTTTGGTTGCTTATACAGAGTGGAACTTCGACCAGTGGTTTCGGCATGCTTAGCTTGATTTCTAAGTAACTTTGAGGGAATGGAGGAGGATTGAATTTGCAAAGTTGAAATCTACTTAATTTCTTCTCTATCTGCGGCGGGATTGCCAATTTTGCAAGAAAAGCAGTTTCTTGCTGATTGTTCCGAGCTTGTGGCTAGATCAGGAAGTAGATTGGGGCAGTTGTTCTTCGTGATCAGTTTCCATCTGATGTTCTGCTATTTTTAGTTTTGCATATAGTTAGATTTTGTCGAGCCGGAATTTTGAGCTTCCATTCCACTACTCTTGTCTTGGTTTTGGAATAATAAATATGGGCGATAGGAGAACTGATATATTAAGTGTCAGATTGCAAATGAGGGTTCAGTAGGGGCAAGTAAAGGGTCGCGGAAATTCTAACGATGTGAATTGTATTTGGAGCCTTTAGATTGCCATTCAAGATTGAGTTTCATTGCATTGAAGCCCCTTTCTCAATATGTCTAGTTAAACTGCTAACCTTCTGTAATCGTCCAAAAGGTTTTTCGTTTTTCTTTTTCAAATTTTTATTTTTTAATTGAAAATGTCCAAAATTTTGTTCCATTGACATGTGAAAAAGTAAGATTAGTTACTTGAACTATGCATTTAGTTTACAGTAAGATTACTGGAGACGTGGATGAAGTTATTATTTTGTTTACTTCAGCATCTTGTATATTTGTCGAGCAGGAAAATTTTATTGCATTCATGTGAAAATTTGACTAAAAATATAAAATAACCACAACATGGACTAACTATGAAGCTAACTATGATGGAAAAGAGACATTAAAGCAGGATAAGGTTGTAAATAATGTAAGTTGGAAATTCCTATTTTGTCATTTTCTTAATTGATAAAGATTTCGACATCTGAATATTTATGTGATTGTACCATAGCTACTTATGTGCAAAGTTTCTGTTTTCATGCGAACTAGCATTTTGTTCGGTCTGTCTGGTGTTGTGGTTGATCTATTGCCTTTTTATGCATGCAAAACGTGATATGTGGTTAGTGCATGGAAGGTTGTTTATCTGATTTGGCAGTCAATTAAGGTTGAACTCAATTTAGCCATATTCGGTTACATTAGGCGAAAGTCAGAAATCCATGGGTAATTCCTGCTCATTAACTTCAATTTCTACTGGCTTCAAAGTAGGAACTCAGTCATTGTTTTCATGTTAAATAAATGTTATCTCATTTAATTTATCTGATGAGAATGCGCTTTCAACTCTGAGTTGATTCTTTTTCCAGGTTTTATTTTATTTTTTTGTTGATTATGTTATTGCTTTTTTTGATTGTTTTAGGGGTTGCCCCAAGGCGTACCATCCTTCTTGCATTAAACGGGATGAGTCATTCTTTCAGTCAAGAGCTAAATGGATGTGTGGTATGCCAAACTATACTAGTTTCTTTTCTATTGCTATTTATTTTGGCTATTTCTGTTCACTCCTATACAAAATAAAAGTTGGTTTGGTACTGTATTGTCTTGCCTTTGGAAGTACGGTGTCTGATATTAAAATAATTGATTCATCATATTTATTCTATGTCAGTAAGATTTAGCAATTGCATAGTCTATGTTATTGCGCCATTTATGCGCTTGCAGCCAGAATGCACTTCATTGTCTTCTCTCTTGACAAAGAAGTTATTGGTGGCAACTATTCTTGAACTGGCAAAAAGGAAAAATGAAGGGAAAAACTGAAAAGAAATTTAAAGTATCTAACTTTGGACTCCATTTGAATCCTTCACCCAATGTTTTGTTTGAGTGGAAATGTCTGATAATTGGTTTAATCGGCTTTCAGTTTCATTTTTCTAACCATCCGTTTCTTCATTTTTCTGTTGCTTTATGATTAGGTTGGCATCTGTGCAGTACTTGTGGAAAGGGAGCTTATTATATGTGCTATACCTGCACTTATTCTTTGTGCAAGAATTGCACTAAAGATGCTGATTACGTATGTGTAAGAGGAACCAAAGGATTGTGCGGGACATGCATGAAGACTATAATGCTTATTGAAAATGTTCCGCAGGAAAATCAGGAAAGGGTATGTATTTGATATGTCTATGGTTGGTAGTCTACAAGTTTTGAATTTTAGTTCTATTCATTTTTCATAATAAGTAGTAAAAGATGTGCTTTTATAATTAAATGAACATTTGGGTCGAGAACTTGAAAAGGCCGATGTTCCGTATATTTGGGTTGAAATGAGCATGGAAGGATCTCCCGGGGCAGGAGAATCTTAGCCTTCTAAGACCTTTTTTGAGCTGCATCAAGCTAGATGATTACATTCTGGTGGTCCAAGTTCTGTTGTTTTATTTTCTGAAGAGCTTCTGATGAACCTATAAGAGCCAGTAAGCCTATTGATATGTTCATGAGCTAACGAACCTTCCAAAAGTCAACCAAATAGGATTTTATCTTTAATAGGTCATCTTAGCTTTGCATTACAAGTTCTATTGTATCATGGTTATTCTCATGGTCAATTTCTCTCCTGTTGCAGTTTATCAATCCTCATAATTTTTCCAAAATCAATGATAAACATTAAAGAACTTGAGAGGACTTCATGCCTACTGGTTGTTGCTCCATGGTAATGGAGACAAATAATTTGCAAAATAAGAACTGAAAGTTGTTATTCATTAAATTGTAGATCATTCACATTCACATTGTTGCTAGGATTAGTGGCTGTTCCATGCCTATGTGCTATCTATTATCAGAAAATTGGAAATTCTTTTTCCCTTTCCAACATATGGCTGAGCCAACATATTGGAGGCGTATGGGATTAGACAAGAGGGGAAAGGGAGGGGTTTGGTTTACATCTGTCATGATCGTCAAATATGTGATTGGATATTTTATATTTGCAATAATCTGCGTGAATAGGAGTATATCTATTGAATCATGATCTTATCATAGAATCAAAACGGGCTTCTTTGATGAATGAACTTGAAAACTGTTAAACGTCTGTCAAATGGATGATCTCATTGTTTAAAGGCAGAAATTTGGTGATCAGATCATTCTAAATGCAGCTGCCTATTAAGTGACAGTTATTGTTTTGCAGAATTATCTTATTTAAGATCTTTTAATGACTGGTCAAGTCAACTCTTAGTAATTTAAGGTGTACTTTTTGGTTCACCCTCTTCTTATAATGCTGCAGGTTCAAGTTGATTTTGATGACAAAACAAGCTGGGAGTATCTATTTAAGGTCTACTGGGTTATTTTGAAAGAAAAATTATCTTTAACCATAAATGAGCTGACTCAAGCTAAAAATCCTTGGATAGAACCTAGTTTTGCAATTCCTTCCGGTGAGACTTCTGGGAACTTGAGTTATAGTAATGGTGACAGAAGATATGGCTCAGGCAACTCCAATGGATTCCAATCAACGCGTGTGCTCAGAGGAAGAAAAGCTAAAGAGCAGCCAAAGCTAATTGATAATGAGGTACAAAACGAGCAAGTTAGCCTGGTTGATGAACGACCATCTTCTTCTCAAGATGCAAAATGGGCATCTAAGGAGCTCCTGGAGTTTGTAGCCCATATGAAAGATGGTGATACATCTGTGCTATCTCAGTTTGATGTTCAAGCACTTCTCTTGGAGTATATCAGGAAAAATAATCTTCGAGATACACATCGCAAATGTCAAATTGTCTGCGATTCAAGGCTCCTCAACCTATTCGGCAAAACAGTGGTTGGCCATTTTGAAATGCTAAAGCTGCTGGATTCTCACTTTCTTGTGAAGGAGAATCCCAAAATAGATGGATTTATTCGAGGATCTATAGTTGGTCCTGGTAGTAGCCAGGTCAATAATAGTGTACACAGTGATACTCAGCAGCTGTTGGATAGCAACAAAAGGCGCAAGACAAGGAAGAAGGTTGATGAGAGAGTGCCACAAGTAAATCCAGATGATTATGCTGCAGCAGATGGCCACAACATTTCCTTGATATATTTGCGGCGAAATATGATGGAGAAGTTGCTTGATGATCCTGAAAAATTTCATGATAAAGTTGTTGGATCTATGGTCCGCATTAAAGTCTCTGGTAGCGATCAGAAACAAGATATTCATAGACTTGTTAGAGTCGTAGGTAACAACTCAATTTCTGGTCCTAGTGACTGTCTTTGTGTCATTTAAATGCAATGCCCGAATTTTCTAACTTGTGATTATCTACTATTCAGGCACGAGCAATGTGGCAGAACCATATAAGGTAGGCGATAAAACTGCAGGGAGTGTGCTTGAAATAATGAATTTGGAGAAGAAAGAACTCATGCCGATTGATGAGATCTCAAATCAGGAAATTTCTGAGGTGATTTGACATCCCATTTCATTAGTATACATCTGTTTAGTTTCAGATTGTTAAGTTGATGGTTAATGATGTAGAAACCTATAGAGTTATGCATGCACAGTGATTGTGACTTTTTAAATAATTATAAGGTGGCCTCTCTAAAATGTGGGAAACAGGGTCTGGTGACGTAATCTGGAGTATTTGATTTAATTGCTCTCTTTCTTTCCCAGTATAGTTCTAAGTGTTTTATTTTTGGTACTTTTTCTTATTGTTTCTTGATTGATTTTTCTGCTCCCATTCTCATAGATTATTAACAAATAAGAACTTAATTACCAACATATGAAGGAGCAAACATCATTCTCGGAGCATCACATTTGTTTATGTTGCTTGAGGTTTTCAGAAGGGTCTTTTTTTGTCCTTTTGCTTTCTAGAAAGGGATGTGATTTACCTTTTTCTTAGGAAGTGTTCTGAATGTTTTGTGAAAATATAATTTAAGTGCATCCTTGTGTATGAATGAGGTAAAAGAATTTAGGTGTTTGGTGAAACTTGCTGATTTTATCTGTATTCCAATTATATAAAGGCGGGGAGTTTTTTTATTGCAATTAAATTAACTTCAAAATGGCACTCTTTCACCACGTAGGCTGGTCGAAAAATTGGCAAAGCAGTCTGTTGACTTCATTCATAACCTGGGCTTGAGTCTCTGGGGCTTAATGCCTCACACTTTTGCTTGGTGGTCCCTTGCCATGCGGTATCCACAGTAGAGGGGGGAAAGGGGGCGTGTGCCCTAGTGGGTGACAAAAGCATTCCCATGCCAAGCACGTGTGCTGGTTTAATGTCTTGCAACCCAGCAAGCACCATCTTTTAAGCCCCCAAAAGGAAAAAAAAAATTAATTAAAATTGAAGGCCTTTCTTATGCTTGTTTGTAACATGTAAAGCTTCCGTAAACAAAAGTCGTCAACTGATAGCTTGTTCTTCAATTTTCAGCCAAAAGAGAAAAAGGGAAAAATCTGGTAGCTTGTCTTTAGTAGTTAAGATGCCAAATATTCTGATGTATTTTTAGACAAACTGTTCTAGTTTTGAGATGGTAAATGTGATTCCAGGATGAGTGTGGACAATTGCGCCAGAGTATCAAATGTGGGCAAATTAAATGGCTGACTGTGGTGAGTACTGAATGATTACTATATTTGATATTATTTTGTTTGGAGGACATATGCCACCATCTCCTTTGTCCTCGAAAGTAGTAGTTCCTTAAAGCACTCGTGGACTATAATCTAAAACAATAATTTATGGCTCGTTGCAGGGTGAACTCCAGCAGAAGGCACTGAAACTTCAGGAAGTGAGAGTTGATGAGGTAGGTTCCTGGTCAATTGGAGCCCAGGTGTGCATGTAGAATGTCCTGCTAGTTGTTTTCTATGATGAAGTGTGATACTTACGAAATTATTTTTACCCTAATTCCTACTCTTGCGCCTTTTGGGTTATTCCAATTTTTCTGATTCAGTGGCTGGAGTCAGAGTCATTGAGGCTTAATCATCTTCGAGATCGAGCAAGTGAAAAGGGACATCAAAAGGAATATCCTTTTTATTTAGTTTGTTGCAATATTTGGTAAGATCTTGTCAATATGTATAAAGATTTTGCAGCATTGGATCAGCTTAAGCAGATAAGGTCAGTACGTATAGTTGCATTATAAGAACTCGTAAGCATATTGGTCTATGGGGTGGATGGTGCCCTATGCCCTCCCTGCTCCAACCCATGCCCCTCCCCCATCTTCACCCCTGTGAGCTTAATACGAAATTGGGTGCATGTACATGCTTGCTGTTGGAAAAGTCGGGACAATATTAGAAGTTATCCTTGACTGAACTGCACGCTTAGAGATTGCATAGAGAAGATACAGCTCCTCAGTTCACCGGAGGAACGTCAGCGCAGAATGCAGGAAATCCCTGAAGTGCATGCTGATCGAAGCCTGGACCCGAATCACATCCCTCCATATGAAACCCCAAAGAAAAAAGGTCAATATCGTTATAACTGTAATTTCCTCTTCTTCAACTTCAGCTTTTTTATTGGATTGGTAATGACTTCCTAGTCCATTTTCAGATGGTCTTGTCAGGCCGAGCAATGGTCCTGGTAGAAAGAGGAGGCAGGCAGTCGCAGCACAGAGCGGGAGCAGTATCCCGAACAAGAGGAGAAACGCATCCCGGACTAGCCAACCGTCAGCTTCTGATTCAGAGAGAGAATCGTCTGGTCTAACTCATGAGATGAATAAAAGGAGTCGGTTTGACCCTGCTGTCTCGGTAGTCTGTGCTCTGAAGAGCCTAGCCAGCAGATCAGAATCAGCTTCTGGGGTTGCTTCAGAAGTCTCACCTTCACCTCTCTCAACGGGAACTGACCAGTCTGTTAATGATGCGGAGATTAATAAGATGTGGCACTATCAGGACCCTACTGGGAAAACACAAGGGCCATTTACCATGTCCCAGCTGCGGAAATGGAATGGAAGCGGCCATTTCCCTGCTGATCTGCGGATATGGAGAATAGATGAAAGGCGAGAAGATTCTATACTTCTGATTGAAGCATTGAATGGGAACTATATCAAGCAGGAACCGAGGATGTCCTCTGATGATAGAACCGTCAACTTGAATGGCTCAGGCAATGCCAATTCACCTCGGAGAGACAAAAACATTGCTGATGGTAGCCCCAATCACAAGGAAGAAGGCCCTAGTTCTCCTCCTAAACCGAACATAGAGGATACTAACAAAGTCATGGAGGGTCCTCCTTCCAGTGAAGGACGAATCATAACCGTTGCCGAAGTGTGGAACTCTCTAAATGACGATGCTCCCCTCTCTATTGTTCAGTCTCAGCCACAACATTGCAATTCTGTTCAATTACCCAGTAACCAAGATGAGACTTCATTGCAAGAAAACGAGAGTCAAGAATCTCGACAAGACAATCGGAATGTACGGTTGTTTGGGCTTACTGAGGTTGTTCCAGCAGCAAATAATGGGCCCAAAAGTAACGAGAAGCGTAGCGATGGTGATGAGCCCTCAGGTCAGTTGTCAGGCCAGAACTGGAACAATTCAGTTCCTGTAACCACTATTGATTCCTTGGACAAATCACTTGAAACAAAGCAAGAGAGCAAAGGAATTACTTTTCCCCAGGGGCCGACCTCTGCAGTGGGGTCACACAATGAAGGGGTTGATGATAATGCTGAACGGAACAAGCAGGGTATGTCTTCAAACTTATGCTCTCAGGATGCAGCTCCAGCTTGGAGCAATGCCCCTAGTCTAGTTCCTGAGGCCACTCAGTCTAAAGGAGTCACAGCCGAATGGGGTGGTGGGTACTCTTCTGTTCCTTCTAAGCCAGTCGATGCATGGGACTCCACTCTCGGGTCGGGTAGCTCCTTGAGACCGACTGATATGCCAGGGAATAATTCTGCTCTGACGTTAACGAGTGCCCAGCCAACTACAGTAGTTTCATCCCAAGCTCATAACCCACTGCCCATAGAATCTTCTTGGCAAGCAATAGTGAATGAGACGAATGACTTCGCCTCTTTAGGTGAAGAATCAGTGTCAGATCTCTTGGCCGAGGTTGAAGCAATGGAGAATGCCGGCTTGCCGTCTCCAACATCAGCGATGAAGTGTGGTCATGATCTGAATGGTGACAGCAAAGACGATTGCTTCAGTCCCATAGAGGGGTTCGATCCGACACCAGGCCCAGTAAAGAGTGAGGTCTTTACTTCGACTGTCGAACTCATGGTGACTTCTCAGCCCACTGTCACTGCAGATGAACCACAGAATACGGCTTCTAATGGAGGTCTGGGACACGCTCGGAGGACTTCTCACAAGCATTCTTCTTCCACCACTGAACCCGAGAGAGGTGGGAAGCAGCAGAATGAAGGAAACACGGGCAATCAATGGAAATCGGAGCCCACCTCTGAACTCCCTCGTCCCTCGCCTCCCCAATCAACCTGGCAATTGCCGGGAACATCTCCTCATGCTTGGGGAGCGGTTCAAGGGAGCTCTCATTGGGAAGGGACAAATGATGGCCAGACAAACATGGACTTGGAGGCTCGGCAAAGTCAATATCAGAGGACTGGAAGTTTCAGCTCGGGCAGCGGCTCAGGGAACCAAGGCATATGGAGCAACCAGCAAAGATACAACAGTGGGAGTAATAGATACTCTAGCCCACGAGAGCGGGGCTTCCAAGGTAATGATCAAGGTTATGGGAGGAGCAACCGAGGACCATGGAATAGCAATAGTAATAGTGGTAGTCGGCAATATTCCAGCGGGGCCAGTGGGGGTGGACACAGACAGCAGCCACCCAAAGGGCAGCGTGTTTGTAAGTTTTACGAGAGCGGCTACTGCAAGAAGGGGTCCTCCTGTAGCTACTTCCACCCCTGAGTGAAGGCCTGGGCATAGGCCTCTTTAAATAGTCTCACGGGAGTCAATTCTTTCTTGCGGTTATCGGATTTGTGTTGCTGGTCGTGGTCCAAGTGACCTTGTAAAGTGAAGGTCAGGGCATAAGAAGTCAATTTATTATTTGTGTCTCACCGTTGTAATGTTGTAATTCTTCTAGTGCCATAGCACATGTACTATTTCAAGGATTGATCCATACAAAGCTCCTCTCAAGTCTCCGGGCTCATTTATGGTTTGTAGTTGAGATGTTCGGGCAGATAAGCATTTGCCTTGTTACGGCAAATTGTTTTACAGGGCAGCTTTTTCGGGGCTATCATTCGAGTCGAGAGGGTAGTCGTGGTCTCTAGATTGGGCAGTCCTGGTCTTGGCCTCTTGAGGTCAGCATCAGTCGCAGCCGAGGCTACCAGAAAGGGCAGGATATTTCAGAAATTATGCTTGGAGATGTGGCGGCGTTTCAGGAATATGATATCGATTCCTCAAACTAATTATGGCAAGTCAGCTTAATCGCGCCTAAAATCTTATCATGGTACGTGCCATATGCTGGATTTAGTATATCGTAAATCGTCGTCGTCTATTCAGCCGAAAAAAATAAAGGGGATACGGTGAATCGTATTTTACCTCTGATTTGGCAGGCCAATTATGTACATGTCATGTCAAATCCGCAATTCAGTTATAGTAAGTACATAATTTGGGAAATCGATTGTGTGTCTAGCAGTATAGTCGAACCAAAACAGTCATTATTAGCGGGTCAAAATAATAATACCAAAGTATGTTGCTAACTTCAGTAATGCTAGTACATGATACGCTGTAATACACGATCCTATCATCCTCGATACAATGATATGCAAAATGAAGTTGTAGAGTAATTACCATCGTGCCGAAATGCTCGATCCTGTCATGGCATGTGTGGAGATCACACGCTAGCGTTTAAAATGAAATCCTTGATCCCATCATGGAATGCATAAATAAAGGTCGCAATCGGATTCGAGAAATCTGATCGAATCTCGAGCTCGACTTGCCAAATAAAGCCTTTGGATAATGATTGAGCTAAATTCTTAGTTCCATAATGACATGCACACAAGGGAGTGGTGCAGTCACATTACACTTGAATCGAAATCAAAAGGTTTTTCTCCATGAATTTCTTGTACTCTTTTTTTTTAATTATCTCATACTAAGACTCACCAGTCGGGAAATTATTTTATTTATTTACTCTTCTTTTTACTTTTTTTTTTTTATGCAAAGGGTGGTCCTTGACATCAAGTCAAAGTCAAACCCGCGCTTTCTGAAGAGCGGCCGTTAGTGAAAACTTCCATGCGGTGACGGTTCCCTCCAAACGATGTCGTTTCACGCTCCCGGGAATCTCTTCCCTCTAATTGTCCTTTTCCCGGCGGTGGCTGACAAAATCAGTCATCTTCGATCGGAAGCAAACAGAGAGTCTCAAATCAATCCATTTTCGTCAGTATGGCGACGACGTCGTTCCTATCGCCGACGCAGCGGTACGGAGCCGGAGCTCTGTTCGCCCTGGCCCTCCACCAGGCTCAGATGCACCAGACCCGGCCCCTCGGCATGCTGGACCCCGATGGGGAAGACGACGGCCCCGGAGAAGAGCGGCCCAGCAGCGGCAGTAGCAGCGACTCCGTCTCCGAGGACCCCGATCTCTGGGTCCACGAGAACTCCGGCCTCCTCCTCCCCGTTTTCAGGTGACGTCTTCCTCAATCGGTTTTCTGATTTCATCAGTCGCACTGGTGAATTCCTCATTGCGGCTGCATTGAGGGATCAATTGATGTTAGATGGTCGAGTCGTCAATTGACGAAGTGCTGAATGATACTGGAACGGTACGTTTGAGCTGATCATGAGCTGCCCAACGTTTTGCTTCCTTCGATGGTCATAGTTTGTGTTGTCTCAGTTTAGTGATTATGGGGTATGGAGATTCTCTTTAAGTTTGGTTTAGCTCGGTATTGCTGTGGCCGGTGAAAAGGTGCAGATAGAACATTAGAAAAGTTCGTTCTTTGTGAATCGCCGGTCACTCGATATGTTCTTCACTGCAATGAGAAAAAAAGAAAAGAAAAGAAGTTGCCAAATGCTGCTGTTGGAATCATCATTACAGGAAAGTTGTATAGGCCATATAATTCACCTAAGGACGGTCGGAAATGAACTAATAGTTGTGTGAGAATTCATTGTAGAAGTTAAGGTTTCATTTTTACATTCATCACTGGCTGCCACCTTTCCCTCCCAACCCCCCCCCCCCCCTCTCTCTCTAATAACATAATTTTTTTCTATAAATAACTTTTCTGCATTAATGTGTTTCATCGAAACTTTTGTTTTACAGCAGCTGGTGTTTATGTTTATCAGATGAAACAGTGAGCTTTACTAATTACAAAAATGAAAAAGTTGCAGCTGGTTTGGCCCCCTTTGAAATGAATCGATTTTATATTTCTAATGTGCAGATTTCTTGATATCGACAAAGTTGCGTGGCTTGGGCTTGAAGAGACAGCTGGATCTTCTCCGGCAAAGCATCACGTTGGAGCAGTATGTTTTCTAATTAGTTGTAATTGCCTTCTAGGAACAGAGTTTGAGACTGCATATAGCTCAATCCTATTCAGAATGAATTTTTGAAGACCATAGAAACTTATCCTATATTTCTCGCTGTTTTTCTTTTCATGACTTGGAACAGTTCTTAAGGTTACTTGCAGAAGACACCAGTGTTAACTCTTCTGAAAGTTCAGATCAGCAACTTGCTTTATCAAAAGCTATTGACAGCCTGACGCTTAGCATGGAAACAAATCCTGCATCTTCCAAGTCCAAGAAAGAGAAACACCAGGAATATGAAAACGAATGCCGAGAGAAACTCTCCACGAATGAAGCAAAAGTGAACTCCGAAGCTACAGTTACAATGCCAGAGACAAGTAGTACATCAAACATTGAAAGCCCATCTCCTGATTTGACCTGTGCATTTGAAGAGGAACCTGTGGAAGAAGTTAAAATGCTTAGTTATGAGAGGAAATTGGCGGTTCTTTATGAGCTTCTTACAGCTTGTCTAGCAGATATTCGTGACAATGATAAGAAAAGTGCTCGGCGGAGAAAAGGATACGATGCTCGACATCGGGTGGCTTTGAGGTTGTTGGCTACATGGCTTGATATCAACTGGGTGAAAATGGTATGTACATTTGTCTTGATTAGTCTGAATTGATTCCTATTGGGCCATTCTTTTCTTTCTACAAATATAATGGCAGAATATCCCATCTCATTTAGTAGTTATTATCTCGAGTATCTCCTAATTTCCCCAAATTGGGGACACCTTGCATTTTTCCAGAGAGAATATGCAAGGATGTTCATTTGGATAACAATGGATTGTTCCAAAAGAAGTTTTGCAACCAGTATCGTTTATTTGGTACTTTTTCTTTTATCAGATATAATTAGATATTCACTGACTAACCTTTGAAATCTCTAACTCCAAGTTCTGTGATGACGCTGCTCTCTAATTCAGCGGTTCTTACTTCTGTTAAACTAATTTGTGGCCTGTTGAATAAGGATGATTAATATCAGAGAGTCACTTGAGTATATAATATTATCATGGAAAGACCAATTAATGAGGATGCACAACAAAAGGAGCAATCTTTATTCAAGTTAAACTGCAGTGTGAATGTAGTGAAGCTGTGTAAATGGTCCGTAAAACGTATCTATGAGGAGACCATCGTAATGCCGCTAGAGATATTTCTCCACTACTTCAAACAACTTTTGGCCTTTCTTTTCACTCTCGTTTACTTCATTGGAGCTCACTCAGGTGTCATGTCCAAATAACCTCCCTCGGAAACATCTTTGAGAGAGGAGGTTTTAATTGATTAATAGGATGTAATTTTAGTGGTAAGAAATATCACCTGAAAAGATGGTGTTATCTGTTTCTCAAATTCTTCTATTTCATTAGTAGAAGTCATATATCGTATAATCCGTGTTTAGGATACTTTTTATTTATTTTTTATTTTTTAAGGAAGCAATTGAGATGATGGTTGCATGTTCTGCAATGGCTGTGGCGAAAGAGAAAGAAAAGGAAGAAGAAAGCCAATCACCAAAAAGCTCATGGGCAAAATGGAAGCGTGGGGGAATCATTGGTGCTGCTGCATTGACAGGAGGAGCATTATTGGCTATTACTGGTGGTATGGATATCTTCCACTTCTCCTTTAGTGATGGAACGAGGAATTTTCATACTGGCACGGAACTATTGTGGGTTCAGTAGTTTTGAATTCCTTAATGCTCTTCTTTTCAACATCAAACAGGGTTGGCTGCCCCAGCAATTGCTGCAGGTCTTAGCGCTCTAGCTCCTACACTGGGCACTCTCATTCCAGTGATTGGAGCCAGTGGGTTTGCTGCAGTTGCAAGTGCTGCAGGAACTGTCGCTGGCTCTGTTGCTGTAGCTGCATCCTTTGGAGGTGAGTGATTCACTAAGATTTTACAGTGCATCTATGATTATAATCCAGTAAAATCCTTTCTGACTGGAATTGTTAGGCAACTTTTTGAGAAATTGACTCCATTATGCTTCTATGCTACACATTTGAGAAGTACACGAGATGGTCTTGTAGCTTATCAAGAGTTTGCTTTAAGGAGTTGCAATTTTTCATAGAGTATGATGTGCTCGGACTGTCGGAGAGGATAGCTAGGCTTTGGGTATTATCTGTTTCAGTTATATTAATGAGCTAAGCCTACTTATTTTTTCTTTATAACAATTGAGAAATTTGAAATTAAGGTAGTTAGGCTATCTATTTGATTGTGTTTTAGTGAAACCAACAAAATGCTTGTGTCTGTTTAGAAGTGGAAGCCACTTATGTTTTTCACCATAGTTGAGTTTGGGTCTTTTACCGAGCATTCTGATATGCCATTTGCAAGCAGGGATTTTTTGTAATATGATCCTGGCCATTAAATTAGATAATTGCCTACCTCTCTATTTTAGTGGGTGCAAAATTTGTTTTTCCAAATTCTCACAGGGTGAAAAATAAGCTCCTTTTGTTTTTCTGAAATTGAATTGATGCATTCTTCCTCATTATAAAATGGGCTTTTTTGGTGTATTTTGCAGTGATAAGCAAGATGATTTAGTGGTTTCCTCTACTATATATTTTTTTGTTCAATCAGAGGATTTATTTATATTTCTTTTTTGTTGAAAGCTAGCTGCCGGAGCTGGACTTACAGGAACCAAAATGGCTCGGAGAATTGGCAGCGTTGATGAATTTGAGTTTAAAGCCATTGGGGAAAATCAAAACCAAGGGGTAAGTTATGCTTTGACCTTTAATTCATGCAGCATCGTTTAGCTGAAATTATTACTCCTTTCCATTATTTTTTTCCCTATCCTTCTCAAACTGCTTCCATTTGCCCACATTCAGCTAGAGCTTCCTGTTTAGTTGACACCATCAAGTCTGTCCATGCTTATGTTGCTTTAGCTTTGGTTCTGATCATTCATCTTTTGACAGAGATTAGCTGTAGAAATCTTGGTCTCTGGTTTTGTGTTTGATGAGGAAGATTTTGTGCGCCCCTGGGAGGGACAAAGTGACAACTTGGAAAGGTACTTATCCTATGTTAATCGAGCTGCAAACTTCTGCATTACGTTTCTGCACAAACCCACGTCCTAGAAGTTATTTTACTTAAGTGCTTTGTGCTTGTTTTCTTGTGCCTTGGCTATCTTATCATTGCGTTCATGGTGCAGGCTTATATTTTTGCCATTTTCTTACTCTCTTGAGATCTGGCTCTCTGGTTCTAAAGTGCTAGTTCTCATTTAGTGACAACATGGAGAAGACTATGATGACCAGCAAACAGAATTTTTTCAGTTGCTCCGTTATATTTACTAATTTTCCATAAATCTAACATTCTAAAAAATACTATTTACTAGAAACTGGTCGTTCAGTTCTTGCAAGTATCATTATCATCTTCTTTATGGATAAATATAATTGCTCTCTGTGATCAAACAATCCAATTATATTGAGAGGCTTCATAACTATTATCTGAATGCAAAGCAGAAACAATCACTTGGCAATAACATCCTACAATTCTTAGGTATGCAATTCAATGGGAGTCCAAGAATCTGATCTCTGTGAGCACTGCGATTCAGGACTGGCTTACTTCAAGTAATTGGTTTTCATCAAATTATTGCTTCATTTAATTCATTTACCCTAAAAAACCTTCCATTTGATTCTTCAATACTGCACTACTTGCTTGGGGTAGGAATTGCGATGGAGTTGATGAAGCAAGGAGCAATGATGACAGTCTTAAGTACTCTCTTAACTGCATTGGCTTGGCCAGCGGCATTACTTGCTGCTACCGACTTCATAGACAGTAAATGGACGATTGCTTTGGACAGGTACCTTCTGCGTCACCTTTTCGTTAGTCTATTGAGTAAAATGAAAAATTTGCCCCCTTTTTATTTGTGAGTTACTTCAAAAAAAACATCATATGATAGGATAACGTGTCTTATTTCTTCGTTTCTTTGCCAGATCTGAAAAAGCGGGAAAACTTCTTGCAGAAGTATTGCGAAAAGGACTCCATGGGAACCGGTAATAGCTTTTAGTAGCAATTCTGTTGAAATCCATGGGAAAGTTGTCTTTTCAGTTAGATATCCAATTATGTATTTGGTTTTCCTGGAATCCCTCAGGCCTGTGACGCTCATAGGATTCTCTCTTGGAGCTCGAGTTATTTTCAAGTGTCTTGAGGTTTTGGCTGAAACTGAACACACTGGTACCAATCTTTTTCACTCAATAACTTCTTCGGTTATTATATTGTTTTGATGATGGACAAACTAGTTTAGTGCTCAGTATATGAGGTTCTATCCTTGAGAATCTGAACCTAGAGTCTTTTCCAGCCGAATTTGTTGAAAGAGTTGTTCTTCTGGGAGCACCGATTTCGATTCAAGACGAGAACTGGAAAGCTGCTAGAAAGGTGATTGAATTTTGAATTTACTTCAAGATTGCATCATCGCAACATTTTGTCGAGTTATCACGTCCTCCATCACATAATCTGCGTTAGGCCTCATTAAGTCTCGCTGCTTGCTTTGCAGATGGTGGCAGGAAGATTTGTGAATGCATACTCCACTAATGATTGGACACTGGGATTTGCTTTCCGTGCAAGGTATGAACCAGCGGAACATAAGATTTTAGTTTTGGCTAATTATTTTGATATGGCCAGCACAACTATCTAATATTCTGTTGGTGGATTGAACACAGAGAGCGATCATCAGAATGTGTAATCTTTAATTACCCATGAGTGCTCGAATCTTAAATTGTATCATTCGTGAGAAGCTCTAGTAAGCTCTCCTGGCATCCCCTGATTCCTCTGTTGTTCTGCAGTATGTTTTCGAAAGGATTGGCGGGAATCCAACCAGCTGATTTTCCCGGAATCGAAAATGTAAGAATTTTTTCATCTCTGCTCGGCCTTACATAGATAACTATCTGGTTTTTCATGTACATACAAATAATTAATACTTTAATGATGTGCAGGTAAATGTTACGGAACTCATTGAAGGCCACAGTTCCTACTTGTGGGCCACACATGATATTCTGGATCGTCTCGAGTTGGATACTTATTATCCCACTTTTCGCATCCCTCCTCCCAGAAACTCGGAAAACTCAAGCTCGAAAAAGTCGCCCTAACGCTGCAGCATGGGTCATGTGGGGTTTGGTGCCAGCTTCCTTAGATGCAATAAACTCGTCTTTCCATTCAGCGAGTCCATCAAATTTTGAAGCCTTTCCACACATCGCAGAACTTGAAGTTTTATGAGACCAAAAGGTTGGTCAGAGTTCGTTCGATCAGAGGGGAAAAGAATTCGTCGGGTAACTACAGTCGAGCTTTGGAGCCATGATTTCGTTTCCCTTTCCTTTTATACTGCTCTCCCTTATCGTAGTATATCCGGTTCGCGAAATTGGATTCTCATAGTAACGCTACATCAGCCTCCTCCCCAGTGTAATTACTACATAGGATACCTCCACGAGGACATGCATTTCACATGTTCTTGTACTTACGAGTTGCACGATGTGCTGTTAATATATACTTATGTCTTGATTGAGAAAATGCAGTTGTTGATCGCGATCATACATGTGCTAAGAAAATTTTATATACCGTTGATAAAAATTGATCGCGATTAAAATTTTTGATGATTTAACCTTTCCCGCTTATCAACGGCAGTTTGTTCAGGGTTCTGAGAAAATGCAGTTGTTGATCGCGATCATACATAGGCTAAGAATTTGAGAAAAATGTTATATACTGTTGATAAAAATTGATTGCCATTAAAATCTTAGATGATTTAACCTTTCCTGCTAATCAACGGCAGTCTGTTCAAGGTTCTGAACTCAATGGCGGCAATCGATTTCACGTATAGTTGGTCGATATGATTCATAAATAATATTGTAGCAGCACGTGCTTGCAACCTAACAAAAGCCTATGTCAAATCAATTGAATCGTTCCGGGTTGGATGGGGAATTTAATGACTGATTAATTAAAGGATGAACTGGTCCAGAAGATTGAAAAGGCCTCCTCACTGAAAAGGTAAAAAATATTCATTTTTTTTTCCGGTATGTACCTTGATTTTCGGAAGTTCAATGAGCTCCGATTAATACAGTTCGAACCGGGTCGGTTTATTAAGGATAAAACTCTCCCAATCGTAGATTTTTTTTCCATTAACAAGAACTCATACCCGAGAACTTAATTAAGCGAAATAAAGGACGAACTGTTTGAATTAATACACGTTGGATAGATATCTGACTTTGATTGATTGATGTCTACCCCAAATGTGAACTTGATGAAATCAATTGATTTGGGAGCTTCTACTGCTGCTGCAAGTCGAAGCCATCTTTAGGACTTTGAACAATTATATTGACATCTTCTGATTAATATATAAGTTCATGTGTGGTCCTCAACCTACCCGCATATCTTGGCAAATAATTCGGGAAGGCGAGAATAGTGTCGAAAATTGACCACTCCATTAGGCAGCGGTGCCCCGAAAACATTTGGTGTACGACAAAGACGTTTGGATCTTAAGTCGGTTAATCCTAATTAGCTAGCAAATCGTTATACACCAGATTAATTACTTCTCTTCTTTCCGGTTGTTCTGATGGCAAGCATGATATCATGCCATTATCAGTTTGATAATCAATGAAGATTCAAATTCAAGTCACCCTTAAAATCAAAGTTCAAAGGCATTGAATTGTATAGCTGGATTGATCTGTCACGTAATAAGCTTGGCATATTTGTCAATATTATTATCCTACCCAAGGTTGTATATGATCGGATCAACAATCGTAAAATTTTACCAGTAATTAAAAAAAATATACGGAAACATAAGTATATACTCCTACAAATTTGCAAACTTATAACTCTTATTTACTATTAATAAAACAATAAACCCTCCAATACAAAAAAAAAAATCAACCCTTTTATCGGCATATACTATGGTATCCGGAAGCCCAATACGCCTAACTAATTAATCCAGTTCGAATAGGGTTGGCTCATTATGGGGTAAAGCTCTTTCAGTATGGATTTTCTCAATTTATAAGAGTCGAACTCGAGATATTGCTTAAGGGGAACAAGCGTCGAATCGCTTAAACCAACACATGTCGGCAAAGAATCAACCTTTTTAAATTATTTGGTATGAGAATACTTCTAATTTCAAGTTACAATTAGGGAACTGAGCAAATAATTGTCTTATATATGTCAAAGAAATGAATTGTTTGAATGCGAGAAGTAGGTTGGTTTAAATGGTTTAATGCAAGTTCCCTTAAATAAAATCCCGAGTTCGAGTGAAGTTAAAATGAATTGGTCAACCTGATTCAAACTAGATTATCAAGAGCTATTGAACTTTCGAATACCAATGTGTAAAAAAAAAAAAAAACGAAACAACGGGCCAAAATACATGGCCGCGGCCACTTTTTTTTTTTTTTTGGGCACATCTTCTCTAAATTGTCAAAATGTACATTAGGCTGGAATGCTTAACTTGCACCGATCTTACGATCTTAAATGATAGCTAGGGCAAAGATCATTGTATACGTCTTTCTTTTTGGAAGACTTCCATCCGTAACCCGATCAAAACAGATTAGATAGGCCACGGCAACATCAACCCCCACACAATTGAAAGTCGTCGGAGGCACCATCTCAAGGACAGCACATACACATTCTGTTCATGAATTAAAGAACTTGGCACAGATGGACAAATAAGATCAAGATATATATATATACACACACACACATATATATATGTATGACATTATCGTCGACAATAGTGGCTCTAATTAATGTATGCCCCAGACAAATATATCGGTTTCTCTATCGGGCAATTTTAAGGTCTCTCTTTACGGCAATCTCTCACGTCTTACTAGTACCTTCTCGTGGTTAATTTATCAAATGTGAAGATTGTTATTTCATGACAGGTCGGGTACACATCGACACACGATCGATACAGTAACCATTTAGACTTCCCCTTTTTCACGTAACTTTATTGGAGATGTACATTTATCGAAAGATCCCTTAGAACAATATAATTTCTCTTCGAATCATTTCACTTTTTTATACAATTACTATGACAAAAAGTTTAGGTATTCAAGATGATTTGAAATACGAAAAGCCTCGGTTTCCTTATCTTGCACCCAGCCACAACATGATTGCCGCCTTCCCCCCTCGCCTACTTCGCCATAGCCTTGGCCAACTCTAACAATGGTGTTGTAACATGATGCCTAAATGAGATAAAATAAACTACATCAAATATAAGTGGTAAAATCCTCAACGCGAGGAAAACACTCACAGACATAACATGAGTATTCACTATATCGAAAACATGATATTACACTCGTGTTTCCCAGCCCAGGTTATAAGATCCAATCCGAGAAAAGCCTTATAATCCTCTTAATTCTCATAACTCTCTTATTTTATGAACCCTAGAGATCTCAAGAGAATAAGCCGAGACTTCTCGAGAGATTATAAGTGATATTCACTAAAAAACTGTCTTCCAAGACTCTTCCAATATTTATATATTACAAGACCGCAAATATCCTCTAGAGTATATCCAAAATATTCCTACACCACCTAGGAAAATATATTCTTTGAATAGATTCTAAATTGTAATGAAATCGCATCAAAACGGAAACAAAATCATGTGAATATCTTGTACTCGACCATATGTGCCTTAGCAAGAAAAACTAGTGCCTCAGCACCAAAATTTTGGCACCTCATTTAAAGTGTTGCTAAGTACTCTCTGGTCTGTGCCTTAACACGCTTCTCTTCGATTGATTTTTCATTCTCATTCCCAAGTCTTCGAGTTTTGGGCTTGATGCGAGACACCTCTAACATATGGCATTTCCTGATCCAGCAGAGCTCCGGCCGGCTGCGAACTAGCGCTAGACAGGCAATAGAATCGGGCCTTTGCCAATTCTAGGATTATGCTTTGTGCCTTACAAATCAAGTAACTCTAATTAAAATGGGTCGAAATCAAGCTCATTACAATCTTTTGTATGAGGACAGTCTCGAAAGGTGCAATATAGTTTATGTCGTCCCAAATGCTCCTATCGAGCTAGCAAAGGATAACCGTCTCGAACTGCAGGAACTACTGAGGCCGGTAGGTTATTGCGCACTTTTTTTTCACAGATCATTTAGGGCAGGAGCTGTATGGAATGTGAGGCTACGAACGAAGCTATGGTGGCCCGATATCTAAAGAGATTTCTATTTAAATACAAAGGTTATCTAAAGAGCTCAGATCATGAGCATGCATTCTCAACAGCTTATTAGTTTAGACTACTATTCATTTGGACCGATCTTATTTGATCATATGGCCTCTTTCGGATTTTTTAAAACTCATATAATTGCCGATAAAGTGCGTCGTTTCTTTTCAACGCCAATGCAGTTTATAAGGGGGGCAGTACACGTGTGTCTTTTACCAAGTGGATAAGTTATATCCAACTCCATAGAGAGTAGTTGAGGATATAAATTAATATATAAATAGTATGTATATATACATATATATATATATAGATATATATATATATTTGGTTCTATCGTCTGATTGGCTGTATGGGGTCCTGCCTCTTGCTCCCAACAGTCGATACGATATCCCATTCCATTGCCAAATGATGATTCTATTTGACTCCTGACTGACATTAAGCTTACGGAGGCTGATAGTTTCCTCAAGAATGATAAAATTGTTGGTGGGATCAATGTATCTCCCGCACTATGAATTCATTTTTCGACTACAAAAAGAAGTTTATGAGATAATATAAAAAAATAAAAATTCTAATAATTAATACATGGACACATGAAATTAATTGTAACTTCATTTTAACTTAATAAATGATCTCCAACATGAATTCCCATGAAATCTGAGTTTTTTGGGGACATTCTTCGAATAGATTTCTCGCGACCCCCTCAGTGGGTGTCGATCCGCGGTGAATATAATCATTTATGCAAAATGTATTTGCAGCATAAAGCGTTTGTACATAATGCTTACGAGCGAAACAACTTATAATATATCCTAAGGCCACAGCTTAGGATTCTAGGTCTGAACGATTTCATCGATCGATCATAACTATTTGAACGTGTGCATCCAAGGAAAACTGAAAGGCATTTTTGAAGCAACGTACGAGGCAAAAAATTGAAATAGCCATCCCGTCTAATCATCATGGACACCAATCATAGACTTAGAGAATAAATTGCAAAATGATCCTTGAAGTTTGGCTCAGTCATTAGTTTGATCCTCCAAAAAAAGTTTGGTCACCAAAATTGTCCCCAAACTTCAATTCTTCCATACATTAGGAGAGTCTCACCTCTTAATGAATCGACCTGGCACGAACTAAATTAATCAGAATCTATTGAGTTTTCATATACCAGAGTGCATACCGAAATTTTTTTTAAAAAAATGAAAACACGTGAGGTGAGAAGCTTCAGGACTGGCGGGGGGTCGCTGTCGCCGATCTAAGTTTTAGGGATCAAAGTTTGGCAGTTTACTCTAGACTTAGGTATCCCTCAAAACCCATAAACCTTAATAAGTCCATATACAATCATCGTTATCAGTATTGATTATTATTCTTATTATTATTATTATTGTTCTTATCATAATTCATGATTAATGACAGTGAAAAGAAAAAGAAGTTTAAGATTTCTTTGCTTGGGCACATGGAAAATGGAGGGAAGAAAAGAGAAGAAAGAGGTGGAAAATTTGTATGAAATTTTGAAAATTTTCATACCGAATTTCTTAATTTCCTCCCGTTCTCTAAATCCGAAGGAAACGAGTCGCACCAATTCTACCATGAAAATTACAGCATCCCGCCAGCTGCATGCACATCCCTGATCTCTCTTCCTTTCTACATGCATCCGGACATCCTACGTGCTGTCTCCCCAATCACATCACATGACATTTCCATGTACGTACCGGCAATTCTACCCTCCATGAATGAACCCTGAACCTTAGGTGGATATCCATAAAGGTTGCAGGATCAACGCAAAGTTCATATGATCCAACGATCCTGAAAAGTTCATGAATAGTCTAAAGTTCGCGGACCGAAGGAGGTCCCGTGGAGATATATATACATGCATGTATCCTCAAGAGAACTTGGAGTGACTTGATACGCGACAACTGGTCCCATATTGTCGAATAGGGGGGCCAAAATTATTGATTTCAATAATCGAACGTACTAGAAAACGTCATTAATACTACAAAAAGAAAGAGAACTATACAAAAAAATTTGAATGTGCATACATACCATATATATCCTCCTTTCGTACAGTGTGACAATAGCCTTTTCGCTTTTAATGTCTTCTTCCCTTCCACATGTCTCTTTAAATCATAAACAAATAACGTGGATTCATTCAATTCTATTATTGCAAAGGAGCACTATGTATTCTTGAAAATTCTCATTTTATTGATTGAAACTAATTCTATTCGAGCTTCAATTAAATCATGACTATAAGATGTTTTTAAGTGAATTTTCGAACCCATGCAGTGCAGCCTATATTTATTGCTTAAGCCTTTTATTTTCAATGTACTCCAACTTGATGATATAGTATGCCTTTCTTTTTTTTTCATATTGTAATAGAGACTCATGGGCCTACTATGGAAAAATAAAATACATAAGAAAATAACACCTATAATTTCACCACGAGAGTCGAACATGAAATCATTAAGTTACTAGACAAGAGCAAGCGCTATTGCTCTATATCCTATTTCTTGTCTTATGTCACTATTTATAATTGGCATGTTTGATACTTTAGCCACTGTGGCAGAGGAAGTGGTGCATAATTATAAATAAGATCATGGATCTAATTTATCCTTTTTGCATTCATATACTTTTTCAATTGCGCATTGCAACCACATTAAATATATATATATATATATACATATATAATATTAGCTTAATTGTGTGCTTTTGATTGACGTGGTATATATTCAAAACTACAATATCTCCTATAAAGAAAATGTGATCTAGTAGGCGGTCCCCACTGATTTGATTATCATTCCGATACCCATCGACAAAGCGCCATATTTAATACTGTACCAACTACCAAGGAAAGCGAAAGAGAAAAGAGGATTTCGAGCTGAATGCCATTTGGATGACACCGTAATTAACAAAGCCAATAAATTAATAAGCTTTTTACTAATTTTGTTTGTAGGTGTATATATAGCTTTCGACAAGGAGATCAGACCTCCTGGAATTGACTGCAATGTAAAGCTAAAGATGCTAAAAAATCAGTGTTTAATTATTTAATTAGGATAAAAGAATCATAAACAAAACATTTAAATATGAAAAAAAAAATTAATTGCCCTACCTTAAACATGACTCTATGCTTGCATCATCGAAGCAAAAATCTTTTTCTTCATTTGAGCAATTATTAGAAAAAATAATAATATGACAAAAGTTGGACGCAATATAATAAGATATATGATGAGGACGAATGTCCGAAAGAAACAATTCACAAATTGTCTTTATCCACAGAGAACGATCGATGATCAATTTGGTACTTCAGACTTCTTTCATTCAATCTATTATTCCTCCACAGTTATTGTTTCCGTTTTTTTTCTTGTGAAAGAAATAAAAAAAAAACCCAAAAATCCATGCAACCTCCATTTCCCTCCCACCCTTTTTTGACAATTGGGGTATGACATATATATAATGTTTTCCCTTCTCCCATTGGCTCAATATAGGGCACCCACAAGCCTTGGGCTTGGCACCGCGACGAGCCGGGTGGCCCTCGGGGCGGTTAGCCCGAACACGTCCCCCATGTCCATCTCGCTGGGCTTCATCCCATCTGGCAACTCCCACGTGAAGCAGTGCAGGAGGTGGGCCACTGAGAGCTCGAGCGCGTAGAGGCCTAGCTGCATACCAGGGCATGACCTCCGGCCCGACCCGAACGGGATGAACTCGAAGTTGCTCCCCTTGAAGTCGGGCACGCTGGGCTTTAGGAACCGAGAGGGCCTGAAGGACTCGGGATCCTCCCAAGACTCTGGGTCCCGCCCGATGGCCCAGGCATTGATCATGACCCGGGACTTAGCGGGGACGTAGTAGCCGCCGACGACCGCGTCCTCAGAGGTCTCGTGGAGGAGGAGGGGGATCGGAGGGTGGAGGCGGAGGGTCTCCTTGAGAGCGCATCGGAGGTAGGTGAGCTTCTCGAAGTCGGCCTCCTCGACACGCCGGTGGAGGCCCACCACGTCCGCCAGCTCCTGCTGGACCTTCTTAAGGTCCTCGGGGCTCCTCAGCAGCTCCGCCATGGCCCACTCTATCGCCGACGCCACTGTTTCGGTCCCACCAAACATCACATCCTACACCAAAAAATTAGTACATACAAAAATTAAAGATGTTATTTAATCTCATGAGCTACTACTGCATATAACGTCATCATTCTATCATGCTTACGTGAAATTTTTAGATTTTATCTCCGATATATGCATGTACGAGGAGTCCAAAGGCAGTAAAGCACCAAAACATGCTCAAAGTAGTATTGTCAATAAACTATGCTTGATTCATCTTAAATGCCAATTGTAAACCAAGATTGTTGCATCAGAATTACGCCCACGTTCGCAATGAATAATCTATAACCTAAATCCACATATATCACTTCGCGGGGCTTCTTGCAATTGTACCATGCTAACATTAGTTTTTAACCTATCATGAATCCACCCGCTATATTTGATTGGTTTAGAGGTTTTCCCTATGTAAATAATGGAGATAATTCAAGTCTAATTCGATATTCAAGTAGCACACTCCCCTACGAAATTGTGAAAAATGAATTAACAAGGCAGATTAAAGATTCAAACGACAAACATCTTCTACAGTGTGATGTCAATTTCTAACCTAAATAGTTTGATTAAATTAAAGAAATACATGCGATTAGGGGCGTGTACACATGGAAAGAAACTGCCAAAGAACAAGATTTTTTTTTTTGGTAATCCAAAGAACAAGATTTTACGTGACAAATTAAATATGGTTTTGGTGACTGGATATTAAACCTCAGCTCTTCTTTCCTAACAGTTAGAAACTAACACTCGAAAAGGCATGCATGTTCATGTCTTTTTTCTTCTTCCAATTCCAAATCAATGCGGTAGCCAGTGAGTTCATTTATGCAGTGACAACTCACTCCACGAAAGTGGACAGATTTCTAATGGGATATCCGGAACTTGTACTATACAGATCCGGATATTAGGGCGTGTAGATTCGCCCATTCCGTATAAAATATGTAAGAAAAAATGCTTCAAAAGGAGTATTACTGTAATAAAGAGGTTGTAAGTTTGATACTTGATGGGACTGATCATGTCTATTTATTAATTATTAAGAATTATATTTTATTATATTAGATTCATGAATTTTTTTGTAGCCGAAAAAATATTTTTTTAATGATTTTAGGAGGAAATTTCTAATCGAACAGTCATGAAGAAGGGTTAAAAAAAAGGGAATGATATATTTGTGGGTGAATATTAACTTACCATGATGATGGCCTTAATGTTATTCCTAGTGAGCTTGATTGCGTTTTGAAGATCTTCCGACTCATTCACTTTGGCCTCCTCGCTGTAAAAAGCAAGCAGATCATCCACCATATCCGTATCGACGTCATCTCCGCCCTCACTCGACACCTTATTGTTCTTCTTATTTATGTGGTCGTCGATGATCGTGTCGATGAACCCATCAAGTGAATTCCGGGCCTTGACGAGCCTTGAGTTTAGACCTTGCAGGTCGACCCACCCCAGGTAAGGGATGAAGTCAGCGATGTTGAAGGCGCCGAAGAGCTTCGAGAACTCCTGCAGGATCCCGATAAACTCGTCTTGACCATCATTGGAGATTGACCCGAATGCTGCCCGATATATTATGTCCCGGGTGAGGGCAAACACGAGCTCCCCAATATTGATGGCTTGGCCCACGGAGCCCGCCACGGTACGGACGGTGTCATCCACCTCATCTCGAACTGAGGCCCACGACTCAGCCCGCTTGCGGCTGAAGAGCTTCATCACGCAGAGCTTCCTCATCTGTCGCCAGAACGGGCCGTAGTGGGCGAAAGCCATGTCGGCGCGATCATATGTAAGGTAGCTGATCGCAATGGTAGCGGGGCGGTTCGAGAAGATGTTGTCGTGGACTTGGAGGACCTGGCGGGCGATATCAGGGGACGAAACTGCCACCATGTGGAGGCGGCCCATGCGGAGGTGGAAGATTCCGCCATACTTCTTGGCCAGCTTGGCGAGGCCACGGTGGGTCAGCTGGTCCATCATGAGCATGTTGCCAATCACCGGGAGACCCTTCGGACCGGGTGGGAAGGGTGGCCTACGCCGGAGCTGGGCCACGAGCCCAAGCAGGAGGAGGATAGGGATTACGACGAGGAGGGACATGGGGAAGGCTTGGAGGTTTTGTGTAACTAGAGAATAATAATCCTCCATGTTTATCCCTGCAGTCGATATGTTGCTGTTGTATGTTTGTTGATGTTTCTTTGGATATTTTGATGGAAGAAGGAAGAAATAAGAGTGCAAGTGCAACCTTAATGTGTTGCTGGTCGGAGAGGAGTTACAACGGGGCCTTTTATATAGAAATTTCCCATAATTTTTGGACAGTAGGTAATTTAATTATGTAAAATTTCCAATTAATCACGTCATGGATTTTTTTGGACGGATTTTTTTCGACCTTTCTCATTAATTCTATTTTAGGGATAATTATTAATTATTTTATCTTGATAGGAATAATAATATGTCCCTTTGGTATATTATATTTTTGCCACAGACCGGAAAAATATATATTTTTGCCTTAGGAATCTGTACATACACATACCGTATATCACCAATAATCCGGTTATAATTAAATAAATTAAATAAAAATTATGTTCAATTATAGAAGCCTATACTTCACTCTATTTCCTAAATATATAGTAAAAACGCAAATCGTACTTTCAATTTATACATATATATATATATATATATATGTTTATAACCACTTTTAACTTCCATTAACGTTCCCATTAGGCAAATAATTTTATTTTTTAATTTTAGAAAAATAGAAAATAACTTTAAATGTCACAATTGAGAAAATTGAAAAGAAAAAAAGAAATTAAAATGCAGATGCTCGAATAAGAGCTCTTGGGTTCGATAATTTGTTTGAAGAGATAGAGGGAGGATTAAATTTCAGTGGTGTCTAGTTAAAAGTTAGTCACCACTGCTTAAGTAAAGTTATGACATTCTCAGCAGTATTCTCACTTGCTCTCTTAGTTATCATGTATTCTTTTTCCTATTTTATTATTTTATTTTTCAAATATCATTCAAGTTTTAATCTTTTTAAAGTAATTAATGGAAAACTAATGGAGAAAAAAAACTTCAAGGAAAAATAGAAAACTTGATTGAAAACATGCAATTGGTTATAAACAAAATAATTTTGAAAGTATGTATTTTAATTTCTAATGGCTATCTTTTTTTTCCCTTATATTTAGAAAATAGAATAAAATCTAAAAATTTAATCTAAAAATTACGTATATTTATAGTTAGATTTATTTCCCTCTTGTTTTGTTTTGAATTACTTACGATGTCTGGCTATACTGAAAATAGGTTTACAATAACAGATCTGAAAATTGGAAGGTGGTAATAGATATATACACTTAGAAGATATGCTTTATATACTTGCAGCCGACGAACTAACCCCATACAACCGATGCCGAGTTAGTTCGTCACAATCACGAGGATCTCTCGCATAACCAATTCTTTTATTTTTGCATAAACTTGTACGACAAACTATCATTCATTTTCGGATTATTGCTTCATGTAGAGAAAATTAGGGACCCACGAGTGATGGAGAAAAGAAAGTCTAAAATATCAAAGAACATCCTTATGTTTATGGTAGGGCATCTAATTCTATGCAACATCTCATTTTTTAACCTCTCGTGTAACACATTTAAATTTTTATTATTATTATCATCATTTTTTTTTTCTGTTTCACAAGACAAAAAATGACTCCTTTTCTTTTCTTTATTTTTTGGTTATTTGGGTGGGGGGTACACGGTGGCTTTCTTGTTTGCTATATTGATGAGAATTCGAACATGTAAACGCGTTGAACAAATTGGAAGAAACAAAAGCAATAATAATTGTGATATCGTATAGGTTTGTCGGATTCAAGTCAAACTCAAAGACGGATTCGGTCTAAATTCTCTACTCAGGGATCGTTCCAGAACGATTACTTTATCGAACAAAGAGAGTTAAACCTACAATTTTCAAGCTCGTCTCTTTCACAAAATGTCGAATACACAGTGTCAATAAGGGAAAATTTTCAAAGGAAATATCGTAAATTATTCAAGTCCTATTTAAGATGTATTTCCATCTTTAAAAAGCAAAATCTTGAAGTACAGGCATGAGGTCGGTTAGGCTTGGGCTCGTCATTAATGTTACCTTTTATTTCCTTACAAGTGAGGGAAAATGGGGAAGGGAAAACACGGTGCTCGGAGTCGAACGCAAAAACCTTTGATTGCAAGAGACTTTACTTTGGAGTCCGCGATAAAATTACTCCTCGAAGCTAACCTGATCACTGGTAATTCGTAAAACAATATTAGTGCGTTTAGATTTGTAATATTCTCCATGCAAAGTCGTTTTGTGTCGTGCATATGAGAATACATATTGGAAGTTCCAAGGTTTTCGTGTGCGCAAATATAAGACTAGGATTCATATATTGCCTCCATTATTTGCGCCTCGGAATTTTCTCTCTTTA
This sequence comes from Punica granatum, assembly GCF_007655135.1. Lineage (NCBI taxonomy): Eukaryota > Viridiplantae > Streptophyta > Magnoliopsida > Myrtales > Lythraceae > Punica > Punica granatum. Next base: position 6,465,457 of record NC_045129.1, read on the forward strand.
ACAAAATCGATGTGCACGAGGTAAGCTATCTTAGTAGAGCAAAGTCCCAACCTCCATGGAACATTGGCTGATTATAGGTCTAGCTAGCTTCTCCTTAATTAGTAATATGAGCATCGACACGAGCCGTGTAATTTAATTACGGACTTAAATTTTCATTGAATCAGCAAGGTTCACATAGAAATCTTAGCTGCCCCAGGAGAGACTCGAACATCAACCTCCGTACCCTCGATACCCATAGAATTATATTGAGAAGTCCATATGAAACTGCATATGTTATATTTTTATATAGCCGGCATATACCCTTTGATTAATACTGATTACATAGACCTCATATATTCTTTGTTCTTATTTCTTTATTATTTACACAGCATAATTAATAACTTTTGCATATTTTTTAATATTAATAAACACAGCTAATTAACCTACCTACTCCAAGAATTTTACTCATCGTCAACCACTGGGGCTAATCCACGTGGCAGCAATTTGAAGGGCAACTGATCTTTTGAGGGTCCCAGATTGTAAGTTAGAGCTCTCTTCAGAACCATGAAAGGTGAGAGATTTGATGTTGGACTTGCCACGAGTTACTGTCAAAGGTTAAGACAGTGAATCGAAAACCTTATGTCGGCTTTAATTTTCCAACTCATTTAGTTTTTATGAATGAAAAATTGGTAAGACGAGCAAGTCAATTTGTGACAGAAAATTATATTTATATTGTTATTTAAGTTAAAATAATTGTACTTAATATTTAAGGTAACGGACCTAAGGGTTAGGATTGCGTGTATTAACATCACTAAAACGTCATTATCTTTGTGGGGTTAATTAACTTTTCGATATCACCCCTCCAACTAATAAAATGAAAAATTATCTTCCAAAATGAATTGATTTAAATTATTCTATACTTATTCTCTTTAACTAAAATCTCGAATTATAGTCTTATATATGAATGGAGAAAATTCACACCGAAAGAATTTTTTCTTTTAGTAGATCAATCCGGTTTGAATTAAATTAGATCAATCCGGTTTGAATTGAATTAGTTGAAATACATTAGACTTTCGGATACTTGCGTGTGCAAAGAATAATAATAATAATAATAATAATAAAAAAGGAAAATTCCCCCACCTGTTGTCCTTATTATCAATCCTCCCCCCCCCCCCCCCCCCAACACCCACACACACACAGAGGTGATGACAATATAGCTCAATCAGTTCTACTTTGCTGCTTAGTTAAGCCTAAGCATGAAAGTGGCACATGAAAAAAACATGGATGTATTAGGATAAACTGTTCAGTTAATTAAGATACACTTTTCTCCAAAAATTCATGTAAAGACAAATAAGGTCAATTTGCTTACCACAGGTGGTTGTGAGTTATGTTCTATTGAGCTGACGATACTACTACGACTCGGTACCAATATCCCAACATGATCCAATATATTAAGCAAGGGGACATCGAGCTTTCCACATGCAGCTTTGGACGCGTTGTCTTCACGATTTCGACTTTAATTTGTTGCAGTATAGACATTTGGAAAAGTTGCTTCTGGTTATATGCAAGCAGACGTTTACGATACACATTTCTCTCTTTTCTTGAATTATATAATTGTGCGTATGTATGTATTAGAGATATATACAATGCTTAAAGACAATTTGTTGATCAGTATTTTTTTTTAAAGAAAAAAGATCAGTATAATTATATTAGGTACATATTAAATGACAAATATGGGTGCTCTGAAGGCTAACGTGTACCATTCTCGCTCAGCACGTTGATTATTATCTTCACGTCATAAACAGCATCGGATTTCTTATACTATACGTTTCGACGCTATCCCGGAAATGGTACTATAGATAATTCGATCTTGTTCTTGTTTGGTCGTGCAGCTAGTTCATTCATCGTCACTCACTGTAAATCTGCACTAACTCGAGTAACAAATTTGTTGTGCTGATAAGACTGTTGTCGTCCCCTCGTTAGCACCAAAAAATAAAAAATAAAAAATAATAGTAATGATAAAAGGATTGTCGTTGCCCATCTTCTGATAACCGTACATACAAAAAGATTTTGTAATTACTCCATGTATCTTTGGATCTTATGACATTATTCGACTTTGCCAGACCGAGTCCAGCGCCTCAATCCGATTTCCATCCTACTCTGGTCCCTCATTTATGCTCCCCATCCACCTCCTGTCCTGCTGATAATAACTCGAAATGCCTAGTTTCTCAGTTTCTCCCCCTTATGGATGAGTCCCTCCTGCGTGGCAGTATGGAAATCCTTCACTCGGAAGGTGCACATTTCCATTTTTGCAGAGGCAAACATCAACTAAACATGCCCAAATGTCTGGCCCTGCACGCACAATGCAAGCCATGTCACATGTAATTGCGATTTGCGCCCGCCAATTCGAAAAATGCTTCCTGTACAATAAGGGTATTCCAGATTTTTATATATATATAGATGTATGTCGAGATATTTTTCAATGTTCTGGTACAAAAATATGTTTTACAAAAATCTCTATGAATAATATTCCGGCCAATCCTCACTCGACAGCTCCGTCCCCCTGGAGGAGGGGGAACGTGTCCCTACAAAAAAAGAGAAAAAAAAAAAGAAGGAGAGAGTCTAGAAAGTCTAGCCCAATAATATATATATATATAATCTCCCTAATCTCGATGCCTTTTTTATTCTACTTTTGGTTTGAGAAGTAAATAATGCATCCACTTGTTCAACATCTATTATCAGATCGAAACGTCCAAGAACAAAATATAGAAATATCGTAAGTCGTCGCAGTGCACAGTTAGAAAGTCAATGTAAGCCTGGGAGCAACTAGCTCGCTAGATTGGTAGAAAATGTGAGAAAGTTGGAATCGTTCTCGATCTAGAAATCATAAACTTGCGAATTTGCAATTCTTGTGTGTTGGCCATATTTCATCATTTCACGTGACATAAAAATAAGAATATATATATATATATATATATATTAAAATCAATCGGAAGAGATGCATTAATTTTTCAATAGAACAATGATGATACCTCAGACAAAAATCGTCCGACAATATTCCTCATGCTGCCATGCATCAAACAAAAGTGATTGGCCCGTGTAATCAGCGATATCGTCAATGTTATACTTCTCGAAACTCATTTTTCCAGTATAGCTATATGTATTGTAATTGTGAAGATAGCGACGTGTAGCAATCAATTCATGATTTATAATGGTACCTTTTTCCTTGCCCATGACTAAAACTCGTCGACCTAAATGTTGTTTCCGAATCGAAGGTATTGTCAAATGCACTAAACTTTACTTCCTCACATATAGATCCCAGCAACTTTAGATATCTAATCCGCAAGGGGTTCATCAATAAAAATGTACAAGCAGTAGGTTAAAAGTTTTTTAACAAAATCTTATTGTCCTCTTCTTTTTCTATCTGAAAGTTCAACGGGTTGATTCATTCTTAAGAAGTAAAACACTCTTCAATCATGAGTTCCTTTTCTATTCTACAAAATTCAATTGCAAATGGTACTCAAAAATATGAGGCGTCGAATTATCATTATTAAATCACGTTGATAAATTCTTTTTTGTCTTGTCCCCTCGAAAGCTCAAGCATTGTGTGATAATTGATAGAGAAAATTGTCAATTTGGGATACGAGGTATGCCCGAACCTCCGATTTGATACATGAAAAACTTTTACCTCCGATTTGATACATGAAATTCTATTACGTCTGTCAAAATAACCTGCCATTAGACTTGTGTGACCACGCGGCTTAACGGCGTTAAATCAAATCAAAACGACATTGTTTTTACAAAAAAAAAATCAATTTTTTTATATAAAAAAAACGAGAGGAATGGAGGAGCTACACCCAGCTGACGACTTCCACTGGCGATGAGGTTGCCGGAGAGGTCCGACCACTTCAGCGACCTAGGTCACCACAGCAGGGGAGCCTCATCGGAGCTCCCCCCTAGCTCTGTCTCTCCGTTCAACAGAGGAATGGAGCTGTGGGGGAGCTCCTGTGGGACTCCCCCAAGTGACATTCTCTCCGGGCTAGGTCACTGGAGAGGTCGGACACCATTAGAGCTCCCAATTATTTTTTTTCCTTCAAATATCAAAGCGACGTCGTTTTGAATATTTTTTTTTTGGCGTTGTAGGGTATAAAAACGACGTCGTTTAGGATTGACGACCAAAACAACATCGTTTTAAGATATTGTTGGCGTTTCACGTCATTCAAACAACATCGTTTTGGTCGAAAGACCAAATCAACATCGTTTGATATTAAAAAAGAAAAAGAAAAAGAAAGAAAGGGAGCCCCCACTGGAGCTCCCCACCGGAGACTTCCCTTCAAGCGAGGTCGTCGGAGGGGTCCAACATTTCCGATGACCTAGCCTAGGGGAAAGGTCACCGGGGAGGAACCTCACCAGTACTCCCCCTCAACTCCATCTCTCTGTCGAATAGAAAGATGGAGTGCGAGGGAGCTCCCCCACCACGGCGACCTCTACTAGCAACAAGGTCATCGGACGGGTCGGACCCCTCCGGAGACCTCGTCGCGGGTAGAGGTCATCGGCTGGGGTAGCTCCGCCCCTTCCTCTCGTTCTTTTTGTATTTTTTGGAAAAAATAATGATTTTTTATTGTAGAAAAAGTGTTGTTTTGATTGGATTTAACATCATCAAGCAACGTGGTCATGAAAGTCTAACAACGGGTCATTTGAATAGACGGAATATAACTTTATGTATCAAATCGTTTTGCATATATCAAATCGAAGGTTTAAGCAAATTTCGTGTATGAAATTGGCAGTTTTCTCCGATTGATAGTATATCTGAATGGGAAAAACATGAAATTCTGCTCCCACCTGCTGACGCCCTCCCTTACAACAGCAACCCCGCAGCTTATATATATATATTATGTAATTTATATTGTAGCTCAAAATCAGACACGTGCAGATTCATGCTACTATATACGTACTGCTCGCCGTTGAAGCGCACGTGTGTGCTGTGTAATTTTGACAATAGGCGTCACGTGGGACGGGCAATGAATGAGAAGAATCCACAAGTCAGAGTCAGGATAAAAGTCAAACCGTTGCTTCCGATCAAAAGTCGGCTCCTGCCGCGCTTTTGTTAATGTTTCGTTTGGATTGATAGGATATGGATGAATTGCACCGGCAAACGCCAAACCACGTCGCTCCCGTATCTCCATCCGACACTTAAAGTGGGCCCCGCAAGTTGCGAAAATATATATGTATGGAGGCACGAGAGGACGTTGAAGTCAACTAGAACCCGGAATAGATGTTTATTTAATTGGCCGAATTGGACCGGCAAGAATCATTAAGTAGCAGTCCATCCTCGAGATTTTGATATTACAATAGAGCTTATTAGTTTTTCTTTAGAGAAAGTTTATGTATGTTTTTGCAAAGTCTAATGGAATCACTGATATTTGTATCTATAATTTAGATAATTTGTCATTTTATTCGCAATTCTAATACTGCGTTTAAATTGTTAGTGTGATTTTAGAATCATGATTTTGATTTTGATTTTGATTTTGATTGTGAAAAAAGACAAATGAGATAGTATTATAAATTTGACTTGGAAAACGTGTATTTTTGTTGTGTAGTGTGTTGAGTTAAAATTAAAATTATGATTCTAAAATTAATTTAACAATTCAAACGGGACATAAGAATCCAATTCTTCTCTTACTAAATCTTGAGTTCGTTCTGACGTGAGTGGACGGACTACATGCACCATGAGCCATTGAATTTTAAGTTCCACCCTTATTAGTGAAATTTCTTTCATTTTCTCTTTTCTTATCCTATTAGGTGGATGAGCTTTTAGGATGGAATAAAGTTCAATACAATTCAATAGTCAAACTCATTTTATAATCTTTATGTCGGTAAAATCTACCATCAAACTCCTATATATTATAAAAGACGTAATTTAACAAATCTTGCCCATCAATTGTAAAATTTAGATAGGCAGTCAACTTTAAGTATTGCTATAACCAAGTTTGTCAAGATTAACCCTATAAATCCATGGATCATAGGCTTTCTTTTTTGGGTGAAACACACAAGGGCCTGGATAATAGACACCCCTTCCAACAATTTTTCCCATTTATAAGATGACAGTTTTGACCGGGAAAAGAAAAAGAATATACACCCCTTTAAAAAAATAAAAACCTTTCACCTGGGAAAAAAGAAAAAAAATTGCGTTATATTTGGTCAACGAGATATAGGATAGGATTTCTAAAATCCTAAATCCATGTTTGGTGATGGCGAGATGGGGATTGGAATCGGAATTAGAATAACGCTGGATATATTTATTAAGGAGCTAACCCATTTAGGAGTGGATTAAGGATAATATTTTGAATTAAATGATCTTATTGCTCTTGGTTTCATTTCAAATTTACAAAATCTACCAAGAAGGATTGAGAAGGCTGTGGCAGCCCGGCCGGCCTCGGCCATCATCGCTCAATCCAGATCACCGGCAACCGCAATAAATTATGAATTGATACATAGATCTTTCATAGGTTGTTTCTTATTTTAGTATTAGAAAAAGAACGGCAAGATACATAAAAAGCAATGAATGAGATTGATTGCATGTAGCGGGGATGATGTGGCTAAATGGGGTTAGAAGCCTGTTTTTATAATATTTATTTTATTTAAAGACAGATAAATACAATCATCGGTTCAAGTGATTTGATAACTTTTTTGTTTAAATAAAATTTCAAATTTAAGTTTTGTACATGAAAAATTTTATGATTCAGAGAGTTTTACTATTTAGTGGACCGATTGATCTCTAATCTAGATTATGGACCTATATTGAGATTCCTTATAATAAGAGTGCAAAAAAAATTATTTATGAAAAATATTTAGGATAAAATAAAATGTTCAAAAAAGAAAATAACAAATCTAAAACTTAAAAAGAGTTTAATTCAGTTCGAATTAAATTAGTTAGAGCTCATTGTACTTTCTAAATATCAATTGGATGCATATCAAAAACTCAAAAGAGTATAAAACAAAAAATAAAATAAAATAAAAAAGATATTCTCATATGCTTCACGTTATATATTATCTCTTTCTATCATTTGCATGCTGCACGTTATTTTATTTATATTATCTCTTTCCATCATTTGCATGCTAAGTCAAAGTGATAAAATAAAACATCATTCATGTACATACTATTATTAAAAAGATCATGTAAATAAATTGGGTCATTACACTAAAATTAAGGGAAAATAGCACCGTACAGTACGGTCTTTTGACTTTTTTCATGTTGCAGTAAAAATTCAAATTATTTCATTGTACAATACAAAATAAAAAATTCACCGCATAACATGTTGTCCATATTCGGTCAAGAAATGGACAGAATACCCGAAATGGATGGAATGCTGACATAGCAGCTTGTTTGGTGAGAGTTTTGCAATAAATAATTTATGGGTATAAAAAAATAAAATATAGTTTAAAATTTTTTAAAAAAAAGAAAAAGAAATCCCATTTGAGATTGGAGGACACGGTTGGGGCGGCCCCGTCGGACACTCACCCCCTGATCGAGGTTGCCGGCGTGATCTGGCCGACGACCTAGATCAAGGGGTGGTGGCCGACAGGGCCGCCCCCAACCCCTCGATTTGAAGGATCCCAGCCGTTGGGGTCCCTCAAATCGGGGGGTTGGGGCGTCCCGCCCTCCACCCATTCCTCGATTGGGATCGCTGGCCGGCTATTTTTTTGAACTTACATTTTATTTGCTTATACCCCAAGTTGTTTATTGCAAAGCTCCTCCCAAACAAGCTGCCACGTCAGCATTCTATCCATTTCTTGATCGAATATGGATGGCATGTTATGCGGTGAAAAAAAAAATTCGTGTTGTATAAGGAAATTATTTGAAACTGTGCTGCAGCGTGAAAAAAGTTAAAAAAATCGCGTTGTACGATGCTGCTACTTATTTATTTAGCTATGCGTAAATGGAGGAAATGACATTGATTGATGAATAATTCGGCGATGGCACGGGCTAGATAGGATATCGGGTCCCATGGAGTCTTCTTACCTAATTTCTCAAATTAATATTATGTAGTTGTGATATAACGCTGATTGTTTTAGCCGTGTATATATCGACTGACAGAGTGCCTTATCTAAGCGGACACACCAAATTTCAGGATTGACCAGGCTGGTCATAAACATTCAATGATTACGTAATTACGCGAAACCGAAAAATTTTTGGTGCCCCCTTTGAAATTGAAAAAATAGTGGAACATAAAAACCTATATAAAGGGAAAGCTTTGAGTTTCGACTAATGCAAGGTATCCCCTAATAGAGTTTATATTTCTACGATAACATATGTAATCGAAAATGTGCGAACTAGTGTCTCTGACGCAGTCTAAGGCACGGGGCTATGACATAATAGGTGCATGCATGGCTCGATAAACTTACATGAGCATGCAGTTGGGATGAAGCTCAGTCGCAAGCAAGCTTCGGCAAGGGAGGTGAGAGCTCGACTGCCTGGCTCATCAAACCCGTCCGTCGAGTTCATATTCTCTTTGACATCAACTTCATATTGTGCGAGTGAGCCATTGTGAGTTCATTAGTTCCCATAAGAGATTATATATGGCAATAGTTAAAAAGAAAAATGAAAAAAGAATTGGAAGTGATCAATCTTCTTGAAATTAGAACAGCCTAATTAGATAAAATGATTATTAATTATTACATTCATGAAAATTCAAAATAATATGCCTTCAAGAATTTTATGAGAAATGAGATACAGATAATTGCATCTTTTATATTTTAAGACAGGAATATAGGAGTATAGCAGAACTGGAGATAAATCCAAAATTGCCGGAATTGAGCGAGGGTTTAGGGTTCCTTATTATATTAATTTCCAAATTTAGTGATTCTCCAGATTGACCATCGACTACTTAAGGCAGGGTAAGATGTTGACAAGAACCTTTATTCAATTATCTTTCGGTGAACAAAATCTTTATTCAATTTTTTAATCGATCAGATTAAAGAAATATCAACAAGCTCCAATATTTGACAACAAGCATATCATTGACATTCAAATTTTTTCCTTTGATTCGATTATCATATCGACAACCATCTCGATTTCTTGGGGAAATTAATTAATAACTAGTCATTCACGAATTAAATTTTTTTTTAAATAACTTTTTATGCTTGCCGTTTATAATGCAATTTATCAGGTGTATAAGGAAAATATATGATAGGTTAAATTATTTAACTAATTATAACGTTTTGACTTGGACCCTGGGAGGGCAGCAAAGGCTTTGCCCAGTTCAGAATCTGCCAAGTCTCATATCATAAAGATATTTTTTCTCTTTACCCTTACATTTTTGGTAAAAGGGTTGTCAGATCATTTGAATTGAATGCAAGAAAAGAAATATCAACCGGTGGGACATTTACATCATCCCAAATGTCTAAATCACGGCCTTAAGTGCTTCTTGTTAAGCTAGCTAGCTATCTACTTATTAGACGGTGACTCTCAGTTTGATCTTATCTTCTTACCGCGTCGAACGCTGCCACGTCCTCGGTGTGGATCTAAAATCTCTACCCAAACCAAAAATATAAAAACTAAGAAAAGACAGATTTCTTCTTTATCTTTTCTTTATGTTTTTTGTTGGGAAAGCAAGAAATGATGTCGACTGATGATCAAGTTCGTCCCAATGTTATATGGTGGCTGTATATGTATAAATTATATATATATATATATCTATCTATATATGTTACGATTGAGTGGAGCCTTGAACGATATGAAAGAGACATTAATTGCTATTGCGATGATTTCTTTTAAGTTATCCATTTATCACTTCACTTTTTAGATGGGAGGCATTAATATTATGAGGGGGGGAGGCTTCGATCGAAGAATGCATGGTATTCCTTTATATCCCTTCACTTAAAAATTCGAAAATTCTGCCTACTGATAAAGAAGGGAAAAAAATAAAATAAAATCCTTTCATCTCAATTGAAAGGGAAAAAAAAATTCTCTCAATCCAGGGATATGATAAATTAATCAAAATAGTTCAAGGATCAAAACCATTTGAAGAATTTTGGGTAATCGTTATTATTATGTTTATAAAGCTAGTAAATCAATTGGCATAATGATTAATTAGTACGGCAAAAGTAATAGATAATGATCTTTGAAATATTGGAAGAGACCAAAGGGTTTGGCATTCCATCACAAATCAAACAAAGTAATAACTTGGTCAAATTATAAATAATTCAAACAAAATTAGGAGTTTGATTACGACCTCTTTTGGCATGTAACTCATTCATTTCGGGCTACTCGAACCATCGTGTAAGCTGGGAAGTAGCCCGGCGGCGCTATCCCTTATATCATGAGTGGTCACTCTTACCTCACCAACAACTATAATTATTCCAAAAGCTGCTCTCATCATCATGCTGATGGATCCATTTGCTTATATATTGGTTCAAGAAGTGAAGCTCACATTTGATCAACTCGTCCCCTTTTTCAATGGTGGAAATATGTCTATGGGATAAGCATTGGCCATTGGAAACATGTCACATTTTTTTTATATTAAACCAATTCGTGTTGAGATTCTTTTCGTGCCCTCTCGATGATTCTCACTTTTGATGGACGCCACTGAGGAACTTGTGGGTGGAGACGAATGTATTCATTTTTTTTTTTAATTTCAAAGGAAGCTTATAGATTTGATATAAATAAAATAAAAGGCTAAATAAAATGTTATAGATAGTCTCACTAATGAAAATTAATATGAAATTTGTAGATTATCAAGTAATAAAGTGTGATACTATAGTAACCGAAATAAAAAACGTACGATACTGTACTATATTCTCTTTTTTGAATTTATTCAAATTTAGATCTATCTCCTTTTTATTTTTGGAGGAGTTTAACCAACTTTTTAGACTATTGAAGACATATACCGAGTTTTGCCCACTCAATTATTATTATAAGCTTATTTTCATGAAGAAGTGGCTTCTCTACTAAACGGATGATATTTAATATATTTTTTACACGATTTGACCAAGTCAATTATTTCAAAGAGACCCAGTTATGCGTGTGTATAATCATTTTCTTCGCTTAATTAACGACATCATATAGAACTTTCACTTGGCATTGCGATGTCGAATCAGTTTGTGGCCAGAATGAAGTTGGAGGATTATTTCAAATACTAGTTTGGGATCAAGATTTACATGCTTAATTAGAGTTCTCAAAGGAACCTAAAATCCGGAAAAGAAATCCTTTAAATATACCTTTTACAATATAATCTTATTGCAATTATCCTTTTAAAATACATTCCTTTATGAAAATATTTGATTTCAATCCTTGATTTTCTCAAACATTGTCAATGGATCAGCCAACCGGGTCCATCTATACGTACTTGTTAAAAGATTAGGTAATATGAACATGACTATCGGAAGTCCTAGCATAAAGTTAAAAACCGCGCCGTAAAGACGGATCAGATCCGGGGTCATACAGACTGGGCTAGTGGCAATGGACCGCGTCCAATCACGCTGGATGGTCCCAAAAATCTTTTAAGAACATGATATAATAATATAATAATTCGGTGATTAATAAGGCCCGTTTAGATTCAAAGATAATTTAGTTTAATTTTAACTTTAACTCAACACACTACACAACAAAATTACACATTTCTCAATTCAAAAATTTTAACTTTAACTTTAACTCAACACACTACACAACAAAAACACACGTTTCCCAAATCAAATTTATAATCACATCTCATTTGTCCTTTTTCACAATCAAAATCAAAATCAAAATCACTTTAACTCTGAATTCAAATTGCCTCTAAATTGCTGGTGGATCCCATCACCCAAACGACAGCACAAGTTGGAACTCATGCGCTCCATATGCGTATATACTATATATTAGTTTACCACCAAAAGAACAAAGGCAAATGCACTTTTTTAAGTAGACTCGGACTTAATTATCTTGATTACTGCCCTGCTTATAAAAAAAATCGTCTTAGATTTTAGTGTATTACGGGGCCTAAAATTAATGATAATCGAAGTTGTATGTCGTTTTATTACGAAATGGATTGTATTCACAACGGCAGTACACTGGAGAGTAACACCCCGGACCTGGCGCCAGAGAGACTACATGCGGTCCTGCATCTGGCCGGGATGAAATTCCAGTGGTTGCAGCGATCGAGCATCCATGACATTGATGGAAAGCGAAGTTGTCGATGGCAATTTTTTGTATCTAAAAAAAACGATGTCATAGGATCCTCGTGCAGATATATGATAAAAATTACTGCATCTTGATCCTGTGTCATCGACATTCCATGATGCCAATTAATATATTCTCTTAACGTTGCTTGAGGATAGACCACTTGGGTTGGCATTTGACATTCTGCGCATCATGAATGTTTGGTCCGTAGTTCAGTTGACTTATCTAAACATCCCCTCTCACATGGTGAGATCAAAGAAAAGTTCTCGCAGGGCAACTAGCTAGAGGAGACCATATTTAACTTCTAGATGTTTATTTAATTAAATTTGGAAAGAATGTATATGGTTTTTTGATCTATTATTTCTCATTCATGCCTGCCAAAAATGACTTTGGCCCCGTTTGTTTTGTAAGAAATTTGATTTTACCTTTAACTTTAACTCAACATACTACACAACAAAAATACACGTTTCCCAAGTCAAATTTATAAGCACATTTCATTTATTCTTTTCCACAATCAAAATCCAAATCAAGATCAAAGTAACTTTAACTCTGAATCCAAGCGGTCTATTAATTAAGCCAATTAGGGGTCTTTGTCTTCGGGTGTTGAGGAGTTTGTATTTCCTCTTCTACGTTACCATTTATCGCCAGCAAAGACCGCGCAATTTTGAATATCCGTGCTTAATTCCTAAGATTTCATCCGTCATCTTTCGACTCAGTTGGTGAGAGGACGAAATTTCAGCATTAAACGCACAAGAGATACGAATATCACGAGATCAGGAGCTGTACTACTTTCAAGCAGATGTCATGGATTGTGCTACAAAAAAGTTCTCGATATGATCTATGTATATTATCACCTCAAGTCTTTCATATGCGTATTAAACTGTTTCCGATCCATTCTTAGTCCTCCAGGTTATCACACAGTTCAACGGTCTCTCTCACAATTAACGGTATTAAGCGTGAACTACGGCACGATTGGTCCCTTGAAGTCGGGTCTAATACCAATGTTGTGCTTAACACGACAGGACCATTAGTCGAGCACAAGATGAATGTGGGTAGTTGATATAACTAGCTAGGGCCACAGTAACTTGAAATTTATTTCCGAGACTGAAGTTATGATGAACTGTAGACTATGATTTCTCATTATATGCATTCACCATTGACAAAAAAACGATTCCCTTGACCAATTCAATATGTTTACTTTGGGTTGGGGACTTGGTCTTGGGTATGAACTCAGCCTTGACTTGGCAAAAGTTCCACGGCGCCAGAGAACATATGGAGGACCAATCATTCATAATCAACCCTCTTCAGTATTTTTATGAGTCATGTGACTAATGTAATATTATTCCAGACATAACCGACACCGCCAATTGGATTTTCTCTTTGTTTTTTTTTTTTCTTTTGGCTTATTTCTTCTTTATTCTTCTTTGGTTCACGGAGAAGGGGAGACCTCAAAATTTTCGACCCTCAAAAGAAATTTCCATCTTATTATTTAACTTTTTTATGGAATAACTTACATTCACCTTCCCATAACGGAGAAATCGACATCTTATTTGTCCCCGCAATGAACTCCCCTCCTTATATTCAAATATTGGATCCGTCCGTCCCTGAGTGGTTTTCCCAAAAGACATTCTAATCATCTCGTTGCGAAATTGTATAGTAATATATAGGATTAATTAGGGGTGTGCACGGGTACCGGGTATACCCAGAACCGGTTGGAACTTATCCTAACGGGTAGGGTCCGGGTAGCTCATATTAAAAATAGGGTAGGTTCCGGGTATTAAAATTAGGAACCTGTGAAAATCGGTTCTGGTTCCGATTTCTGCCTACATGGTACCCGGAACCGGTTATTTATTTAAAAAAAAGAAGAGAAAAGAGTAAAGTTACTATTTACTCTAATGAATCAGAACATAGGCACTTTGTTGTGTGAGATCGTATTATGGATGTTCAATTTTGTCAATGGATTGATGAGACATATTATTATTTTATTGTTGTGGATTAATCTAAATTTTATTGATATTCTATTTGGCGTAATTACTGATTATGTATGTGATATTTTCGATTTTATTTAGCGAAAAGAAAAAATTTACAGGTTCCAACAGGGTACTCGGAACCTGTGGTATAATACAGGTTCCTGGTACATGATTCAACAAGGTAGAGTCCGGTTCGAAAATCTTGAAACCTGTCTCTTACAGGGTAGGGTCCGAGTATTATGAAAAATACAGGATACCCGAAACCGATCACCCCTAGGATTAATCACCTAGAAAAGCACGATATTTATAATTTTTTTTAAATATAGTACGACTTTTAGAAAATAACGCAGAAATGCACGACCTTTATATTTTTTTTCTTAAATATAGCACGACTTTTGAAGGGTAATACAGAAAGGCACGACCTTTGTATTTTTCTTAAATATAGTACGACTTTAAAAAAGAAACACAGAAATGTACGTTTTTCAGGTTTAACTGTGATTCTAACATGTTAAAAAAGAAAATTATGCCTGAAGGTCGTGCATTTCTATATCATCTTCTAAATGTTGTGCTATATTTAGGAAAAATACAAACGTCATGCATTTCAATGTTAGTCTCCAAAAGTCGTGCTATATTTAGGAAAAAACTGCAAAGATCGTGTCTTTCTGTACTATTTTCTAAAAGCCGTGCTAAATTTAGGGAAAAGCGCAAAGGTCGTGCTTTTCTAAATAATATATATACATATATAGGGTGGGAGATATATACACAATCGTATTCATGTAGGATTTTCATCTGAACTGATAAAAGATATTATATGAGTTTCAAGCTTGACAATGTATCCAAAGGCATGTATGTTGAAACATTTTTTATTTGGGTGAAATTATGGGGCCTAAGCCCGAACCTTTGTTGAAACTTTGAGTTCGATTATAAGTGACTTTCCTCCCTTTTTCTACTTTTGGTGCGAATGTTATTATTTTCTTCAAAAGCAAATATGGCCTTGAAGAGCAAACGTAACAAGAGATATCTGTTTTATGGGCTAGGCTCGTTCGTGTGCATGACAACCAAATAGTAACACGATAACGTAAGTTTATTTCATTTTTGGGCTTTTCTTAACCATTGGGCCTATCCCCAAAATCTACTACTTTGCCAAGCCCAAATATTTGCCTTTTCTTTCTAATATCATTATTGAGTGATCTTCGACTAGCACATAATGAATTATTAAAAAGTGTAAACTTTCCTTTTACCCGAACTCATTAACACTCCACCGAGGTCCAAAAATATCAGACCAATCAATAAATCAACCTCTTAAAACTCGAAAAACTGAATAAAGAAATGAAGTTCTCTCGCATCCCGAAAATATTATCCTTTAATTATGGTTGTTCTCTAAGTAGAGGTAGGCCCTCCTAATTCTCAGCATTAATCAAATTTGAAATCAAGTTTGTAATTCTCATCACTCATGTATGTCAGACTCAAAGTGGCTGGATGTCATGTAACAGCTAAGCCAAGCCTATTGAGCTTAAGCCCGATCTCTTTCGAGCATACTGAACTTGAGCTCGAGCTCCCGCTCGGTCATATAAGAAACAAAAGAAAAAGAATTTAACCTATTGAGCTCGAGGTTGAGCTCAACACTACACATATATATATATATATATATATATATGAATGCATCGAGTTCCAGCTTGCATATATTCGTGCTCGGCTAGGCTCGTTTACATCCCTGCTCAAAGCATATCCATCATTACTAAAGATTATTCAAATGCTTTGGAGGGATGGCACTTTGAATATTTTTGGTAGTTTTTCCCACTACCTTAGCCTTTCCCAAGTCGAGTTACCAATAACATTGCAAAATGGTCTGGTCCCACACCATGACGCCAACTCCATATCGATATTTAAAATCCTTTGTTTTCTTTTTATAAAAAGCAAGGAAGTCAACTGGTTGGTTCTCCTTTTCACCCTACCCCGAAAATCTTACTTCTAATAATCTTTCGTGGAATTTACTTATTTATTTCTTAACGCGATGATCTATGAAAAATGATCGTTTTTTCTCATGTTTATCTATTCATAACTCGTAATTGGGAATTATTTTCATGTTGAATAGCATCTTTTGAGGTTCGACTATGCGTTGATGATTTTATGAGGATGCCCTTATGTACGATACACAAATACTCCGAAATTAATGTATTCCCGTAGGTTCAGAAGCTTATGACGATGGCATGACTGAGCAGTTTTTTTAACACGCCATATTGACATAATATAACATGATTTTAAAAAAAATTCACAAATCAATTATCACAAAATTGCGTGCGGATGAACTTTAGCTTGAAATTTTAAATCTACTTAAAGCACTTTATAAAATAGTTAAATTGATACACGTTCAAAAGAAATTAATCTCGAACAAAGAATTCCTCGGATCTCATTGAAAAAAAATAATCTATAATTGAAGGCACCTCACTTCTTGTTAATGTTTTTTCATAGAGGGGGACAAAAATGAACATAAAGGTGGTGAAATGTTGATCACTACTAACCTCTCTGGGATGAAATTTACCTAAAGTATAAGATTTTAAAATTAACTTTAAATGGTTCATAGTCAGAGTTAAATCAATGTTTGAATAGAATCAATTTTAACTTATAAATTGAGAATATCCAAATCTAATTGGAAAAAACAAGGGGAAAAGGAATCCTCATAATTGTACAATCGCTAGATGCTTTGGATTGCTAATCCTTCACGCGAACAACTCCGAGGACCAATAAATGAAGATGCTTGTTTTAGAATTATGAACATAAGTTTTCTATGTATACTTGTGAGAGTACAATAATTCTTCCTTCGGAAGGACGTATATGTTTCCATTTGCACCGCGACCTTTTATGATTGTTTCTATGCTTTTCAACATCTGCCCATCATCCGATACATAAAGTGCAGACCTTTCGGAAAATCTCTCCATACCGCGGGGCCACACCGAGAATCCACTCCTGGCCCTTACTTCCGGTTCTCATTATTGTGATCACAACCACCATGTGTCGTGTAAGAGATAAAACACTTGAGATGCTGCGCCAACGGGGTAAAGTACGTTCAATGAATCGAAACCTATATCGCTATAAGGAGTCGATTGGAACATCGAGTAAGCAAAATGCCTTTCTCCTATTAGGAGGAAAAGAGGATGGCTTCTAGTGCTATGGTACACACTACACGAGCAAAATGAACATTAGAAGTATACTAGAGAAGGTAACATATTATATTCCATCGAGGTCCACTCATTAATTAAATAAACTATGGGCTGAGTAATTGAATTGTTGATAAGATCCTCTCTTCCTAAAACCCTACCTTATCCCTAAGTAAAATTTACACCATTTTGGCATACCTAAACTTCCCTACCCCGGACCGGGCTATATTCTGGTTTCACTAGCCCTGATGTTAACATTTTCTTTTCTCAATAACCGGAAACGATTGGAGGTTGTTCAGGCTGGTCCGATGGCTCCTTCTTCTGCCGCATCTCCAGCACTTTCCGGTGGTGGTTCGAGTGCAACTCGCTGCAGAAAGTAGGGCTGCAAGCGGGACGGTACTCGGGAAGTAGCCGGCCCGACTTGAACCGGACCCCACAGGCATTGCAGAGGGTCTTCGCGCCCATCGGGCCAGCTCTCCACTGCGGGGTCTTCTGAACCCCGCAGTGGCTGCACCGTCGAACTGGTTGTTGGGCCAAACCGGCAGACACCTCTCTCCCGGGCCTATTCTTTATCTTATGCTTCTTCACCAGCGGGTTTGGACCGGAGTAACCCAGTTCAAGGCCTTGGCTCAGGCTTCCTGGGTCAGAGCATGACCCCGACGAGGATGGCGAACCCGGGAACCGCCCGAGGCGGAGAGACCAGACCCGGCCGCCGGTCCTGGCACGCTTGCTCCTGGCCTTTCCTGGGACCGGAGCGTTGAAACAGAGCTTCCCCGGACTGCGCAGTTCCGGTTCGGAGCGGTCCTCGTAGCGATGGCTCACGGGGTTCGCCGGCGAAGAGGCTGGCAACGGTTCGGACAAGTCGAATGAATCGTCGACGAATTGAGACAGCCATTCGAGGTCTGCTAAGTCATCTGCCTGAAGAAAAACAAAATGCATTTACATAAATAGATTAAACCTTAAAAACATCAAATTTTCACAGAGAAATTAGATGAAATAAACATTTACCGGAAAGCTTATTTCCATGGAACTCTCTTCTCCCCGGGGCAACGCCCCCGTTTCTCCCGAAACAGAGCACAGTCCCCTGTCTTCCTCATGCTTCCTCGAAGCATGTCTCTCTTCCTCCTCTTCCTCCTCCTCCTCCTCCTCCTCCGCCCCGACAACAACGTCGTCATTAGCGAAGTTAAGGAGGTCGTCCACGGAGAACTCCTCGGGGGCCACGCCGCCCTGTACACTAACCCCAAAGAACTCCATTTATCTCAGAAGGAGAAGCTCTGAGCCTCGTAAAAATCGAAGCTTTGTCTCAAATGTCGGGTGAGAACCAGATGGGCAAGGCAAGGGGAGGATGAGAAAGAAGAAGAAAGGTGAAACTTTTGAAGAAATTAAGGAAGGGAGTGGTGAAACGTTGGGTGGAGCATTGAATGAGGACCGTGAGAAAGGAAAGGTTTTGCTTCTTGGGATTATTTATTCACCATTGGGTCTCTCTCTTCCCTCGCTGTTTCTCCGTGATTTAATTTAATAATTATACAATAACGGATAAGTAAGATAAAGAAATTGGGGGAGAAAATATAATAACATTTCCGTTTTAATTTCATCATCTCAGTAAATGCATCGTAATATTAATTTTTCCGGTAAAAGTAAATAAATTCAAACTTTTTGTCTGGAAACTACAGAGGGCCCTGTTTCGTTTGTGAGCAACATGCAGACAGGGACATAACGATATCATTGAATTTGTTCCTGGGCGAACTTTTTAATTTTTTCGACTGGTATAATGTGGCGTAATTTTATATCGAACAGAATGTGAAATTAATTATTTCGACTGCACATTCTGTTCGTATAATCTTGTGTCGAAATGCAACTCATACTGCGTAGCCTGTCATATTTACTCTTGAACGTTTCATTGCCCTTGAGATTATGAAACCATGGATTGATACATTAACGTTGTTAGAAAATAGTCTATACATTCACCCAAAAAAAAAAAGGGACTATACATTTTCCAATAAAATATTTCTTAATTATGATTTTTATTCAAGAAAGATCATATGATGGCTATGAATTTGAAAATGGACTACCTCATTTTTGGGAGGGAACTAAACTTTGATCTTTAAAAATTTTAAAGCGAAGACTTTGGTTTTTTTTTCAAATATCACATTCCAAACTCCCGTAGATAAAAATGTTTCCCAAAAGTCTTTCCCTTCGCCTAATGGAAGAAAGACCTTAAATGTCATTATTAGTCATACAATCACCAAAAAATAATTAGATCATGGAATTACAAAAAAGTCGGATAATATATTACTACTAGTTGCCTGGATGACGACTACTGACCATACCAATCACGATGGAGACGAGGATATGGAAGGCCTCGGTGAGCCAGTGATCGAACTCTCATTGATGCTCGGAGGCAACAAGTGAAAGGTTCTCTCTTGATCTTTCCATGAAGTAATTGGCAACTTGGGAGGGGAAGACTTTGCATTCATAGTAGTTTTGGGTGTAACTTCTAAATTTTGAAATCTCAAGGGTGAAATTGGAAAGACAGAAAATGATGGGAGTGAAACTGCGAGAGTGATAAGGTGGGGCCCAGGATCCGGCCTACCAAAGGACAGAGTTCGTGAATATCTAAGAAAGCGGCCACCTTTATCTGTTTTTTTCTCTCTGCGCTTCCCTCACTTTTTCCTTTACCTTTACTAAATCGGGCCTAAACTTTTGACTTATTTACCAAAATTTACCCTACCGTCTTTCTTGTTGCTTTAAATTCCCTTTTCACATTTATTTAAGCATCTCCTTATTACTTGTTTATTCTATGTTTTTTTTGGTAAATCACAAGAATGTTCAACTTATCAACTGAGATTGATCTTGTTTAAGCGATGATTTGACCTTGACCATCGGATATTTTTAGTGTTTCCATTCTATGATCTATTATTCTTTGAATTTTTGACAGCATCTACATATGATTTTCTATGTTTTGATATGTTTGGAATTGCTATAAATTGCCAAAGAAGTGCAAACAGAAGGCTACAAGAAAGATCTTATCCAAAAAAGAAATGATTATATCCTCGGAATAGTGAATTCATGTACTTATTATTATTATTTTTGTGATGCAAACAATGTAAGCTATATGAATATAATTTTTCTTTTTTCCGGATCAGTGGTTATCCGAATATTATTAATCATCAAATTCGGGACAGAATGATCGTGTTGTAATTCAGGGGGATAAAACGGTGCTGGTCTACGATTTTGCGAAACTTGTATGATTATATCTTCATCCAACAAACTTGCATATTATATATCAACATACGACAGGTACATTTCTCACTGCATTTTGCAAATGATAAGCTATTGAAAATTTGGTAACAGGACGGTAACGTGCTGCAAATTGTATGAGCAACTTGGTGAGGACGGTAAGATAATTTTGTCTAATTTTCTTTTTTTTTTGGGTGAATTTTTTCTAAGTTTCTTTGACGGACGTATTTGTCGTAAAAAAATTGACTTTCTAAACAAGGGAGAAAAAGAATTATTCTTAATTTGTGCCGAAACTTTCATATTATAGATCACGGTTCTAACGATCATGAACTGATCAAATTGAAATTCCTATTTCTTACATTATTGAAAGTAGTGTGAGAAAGCCATGTGTCAAAATCAACCCCAAAACCAAAAGGGTTAGAGTGAGATTGAATTTTTTTAACAGTATATGTGACACAATTAAATATAGGGCAAATTTCGGCTACATCCCCTATAATTCAGTAAATAACCAACGACATCCCCACTTTTCAAAATGAACCACACACCGTCCCTCCTTTTCACAAATGTGGCACTAAGAGTGCTCAATCGTTGCCACGTGGATGCTTGCCACTATACTTCATAAAGTCGGATATGTCGGGTCAGTTCATGGAGCAGAGTGACACAGCATCCACGAGGCGACGATTAAGGTGGTGTTTGGTTTCATAGTAGGATTTTAGAATTGTGATTTTGATTTTGATTTTGAGTGGTATAAATGGGACCCACCCTTTGACTTTGTAAGAGTTATGTTGTTTTGTTGTGGGAAAAAGTAATATAAATGGGACCCACTCTTTGACTTTGTATGAGTTATTTTGTTTTGTAGTGGGTAGAATTAAGTTAGAATTGTGATTCTAAAATACAACTCTGAAACCAAACAGAGCCTAAGCACTCTAGATGCCACATTTGCGAAAGCGGGCGGTGTGTGACTAATTTTGAATAGAGGGTGTGTCATCGGCTATTTACTAAATTATAGGGAGCAGAATGACACAACATCCACGTTATGAGGATTAAGCACTCTTGGTGTCACATTTGCGGAAGGAAAGATGATGTGTGACCAATTTTGAAAGGAAGGGATATCCTCAGCTATTTACTAAATTATATGGGGATAATCAAAATTTACCCATATATTTATGTGTATTTCATTGGAGTTCATTGACATTGCTTTGTTGTCCTTTTCCATATTGCGATTTGCCGCCTCTTTGGTTTTGTAAATTTGAACTACTAGGGAACCATATCATTAATATTAGCTGGTGCACAATGGTTCCCTCTTTATTATAAGTGGAAAGGGCATTTAAAAATTAAGTTTGAATCCTCTTTACTCGTCCTCGTCGAAAAGCCGAAACTATTGATTGTTAGCGTAAGGATTCAATGCCCGAACTAGTGGGAATTTTCATTGTCTCCCTTAGAGACGGTCTCGGGAAGGATATGTCGACCGTGGGATGAGCTAGGAATGGGATAAACAAGAATTAGCAACATTGAGCTAATCCAAAGACAATCTGTGTCCATCGTGATCATTCTTAAGCGGACGGTGGGGAAAATTTTCTCTGAATTATAATTAGGTGGTGGGTTAACATAACAAACAAAAGTATATGTCTTAAAGGAAAGGGAAATGTGAGAAATCGAAATTATTTTTCCGCCAAGCCCTCAAATTAATTTGTTCAATCAAACCCCCTTCGAATCTGATCATCATTGAACAAAATAATAAAAACATTAAGTTAAATTAATAAAATGTGCTACTCCTAATAAAACAAGCATGTAAGCCAAATTCCGGCCAACATTCCCACTAGTATTGAGTAATCCGACTCTCCACTTTCATAAAAATATGATAATCGATATTGTCTCGGATTTTTATATCATTTGACTGAAAAGAATGTAATTAAGTATACATAATATATCTGGAATTTGTACATATAAATTGTTTTCCCACATATAGTATTTATCGGTCTCTTCATTGAAATCTTTAACTGACTCGAATCCTACTATGCTATCAACGCATGACGTTACACGAAACATCTAATATACATTACTTTTAAGCTCTGTAATCGTTGGTCTACAAATTAAACAATGATCAAAGTGTCATGTTGTTGTTGTTATTTTAGAATCATCTTAATTTCAATATTGAGTTCATAATGAATATAAAACTCCCGCCGATCTCAACGCGAAACCTAGCTATCGGTTTTGAGTTTATATGTGTTAATATCTATCATGTTATGCTCGATCAAACTTTATGAATGCAACGGTGTACCCGGTTGAACCGTTGAGGCGTGCGGTGTGATAATCATCTGGTATTAAAAAAAAGGAAAAAAAAAAAAGTCCCACTGGTCGAGAACCGTGGGTTGAAAGGGGAAAGGAGGGAAATATGAAATCCGGACAAAGTGACGCCAAAGATATAAATCCAACTTTTGGTTGAGGAGAGGTCCCAGCAAGAATGATTCTCTTCAAGCTCATATTAAAAGTGAAAAAACTATAGATTGTATGCAAGAATTTCTTCATTAGTACCTTATTAATTAATGTTAAATATATACAAATATAATGAAAGTTCAACAACAGAATAAGAGTAAAAGGCCTACATATAACATCTCTATTTAAGACGTGAAACTTCTATAACAAAAAAGTTACATTACTTGAGATAAAATGGTTACAAGATTGTTCATATGAAGCATTTTATACAACATTAGAATTAAAGTTGCTAACTTATTTGTGTAGAGAATGCATAAATTTTTGGCTTATTTTACTTATTATTATATCTACTAATAAATTAAAGACTATTAAATATGGTATAATATTATTATAACAGTAAATTTGTAAATCTGTATATATACATATATATGTATTTATACGTCAAAAGAAAAATTCAGAGTAAATTGAAACATTTAATACATAATAAATTGACAAATTCTACTTTACTAGTGTTTTAACCCATGCATTGCATGGGTTCATTTACAATAAAATTTTTGGAACTTCTATGATTACTATATTTTGAATAATAATTCTAATTAAGTGACGATTTTGCTTTTAGTTCTCTTATTTAAATTAGTGCATTGGATATCTATTTAATCATTAATATTCTGCAGATTCACTACCGATCTTAAGTGCTAGTATACAAACACCAATATGCAAATATTTTTTGAAATTAATATTTGTTATGTTCTTACTTTCATTTATTAAATTTTTAGTTTTTATGTAACCATACTTCATGGAATTAGTGTCTTTGTATTTTCTTTTAAACCTATGAATTGATAATTATTATTTTATTTAATATACATTGCATATTTATTCAACTATAATATAAAACTTATTAGATTAAGCACATACTTTTTACAAAAAATATTTTATTTAATATAAGCTTCATATTATTTATATTTTAATTTTATACGTGGAGTTATAACACCTATCATAACTATATAATATGAGAACTTATTTTTCATAATATTTACTTATCTATCTTTTACATAAATAAAAAATAATATTCATTTTTTTTATTATAATATTTATTTTTATAATAGTAGTAGCATTAATTACATGCATTTATTATTTGGTGTAGTTTGTTTTACTATAGATAGATAGATGGACATATAGATAGATGATTATAAATGCAACAATATCGTTCAAGCAATATTTTGATATTATATATATATATATATTTATCTTTTCATTATCTTATTAACTACTATAATTATAAAATATACAACTACGTAAAATTAATTATCAGAATATCTAATACATTGATCCCAATAAAATTTCTATTTCGTTATGTACTGGTAAGTTTTAAAATTTCTTCATTGGTCTATTATCGATATTATATATACACACACACATACATATATATACTTAATTGTTGCAATTGTAATATAAGATCTTTTATTAGAAGCACTTCTTGAAAATAAAATTAAAATTGATTAACAATTTTTAGAATATAAAATTAATTAGTTGCATTAAAATATTTAATGCATAGTAAATGTACCAATTCTCTTTTACTATATGTATATAATTATCATGATAAAAAAGTTATAATCTTTTATTCGAAGTATCTTCTTGAAAATAAAATTAAAATTGATTAACAATTTTTAGAATATAAAATTATTTAAATGCATAATAAATGTACCAATTGTTTTTTACTATATATATATATATATATATAAAATATGGATTACCTATGTATAAATAATGTATGGGGCCACATTTCCTTTTTTAATGTTTCCCTATGTAATTAGATTGCCATTTATTAGTCAAACCAGCTTCTTTAAACCGCACAATACAATTAAATTTTTCAGAGGACTCAAGTACGTAATTAGAGTTTTGAAAAGGGCGGGAGGCAACTCAACTATCTTACCTAGTAGTCCTTTGAAGTTTTTTTCTTTTAAAATAAACTGGGCAGTCTGGGCTTACGTCTGGAGGAACAAAATGAAAATCAAACTACATAAAAGCGGGATAAGGCGGTTCCAACGATATCATCGGAAAGGAGAGCCTGGATACCCTCTGGGAGAAGATGAAGGATACAAAGAATTAAGGAGAGGTCTAAGTACGAGTAAACAATCCCATCAACACGTGCATTTCCTTCTCTGTACATGTGAACAATGTGTACCTGTCAATTCATCTGAAGAAACTTGTTGATAGCGATCATCTATGATGAAATGAGGGGTGCCACATCTTTGCGGGAGTCCTTTTGAGTTTTTGGCTTGACCAGTTGAAATGTGATTTTTTTTTGTGAATAGATATTGTACTTTCATCCATTCGGTCATCACTATCTAAAAGTTGAGATTGTAGTGTCGGATGCCGTCGAGTTTGGTGTTTAGGAATATGCATCGTGACTAGACAGTTGATGAATGACATACTACAAATCTATAAGGGCGGTAGGAAATCTCGGGTGAATTACCTTTCCAAGCAAAAAAAAGAGATAGGAAATCTCGGGTGAGTTTCTAATCTCCTATTCGCCAAGCCATTGAGGGGGAGTCCCTCCGAACTTGCTGGAATGGGAGTTGCAAGAAAACACCCCGCGAAGCTGCTAGAAATTGCTCATCCTACCGCCATGTCCATCTGGATGATGTTTTCGGGATGTTTTCCTCGTATAAAATAGCAAATATCTGCTAATTCACTATTTCATAAAACAACCGCTGATAGTTAACTTTTTCTTTGGAAGAAATAACAACAAGCGGGTGTTTGGTCTAGTGGTATGATTCTCGCTTCGGGTGCGAGAGGTCCCGAGTTCGATTCTCGGAACACCCCCTCAACTTTTCATTTTTTCTTTTTCTCGCCCCTGCCTTTCTATTCTATTCTTTCAATCTCAGTTCCCACTTTCGGTTCTGTTGCCTTTTTTGTCCCTCTCCAAGATCCTCTTTAGTCTTTCCTACAAAGGGTTTTAAATTGCATTAACCTGCAACGCAATATTCCCAGAAGGACAAGTGACAATTTCCCAAAAGCTTGACCTAAACTTGATCCGATTTTCCATTCTTGAGGACTACAAATCATTCATTTTGAGTGCAAAATCATCTTCACACTTGATCTAAAATGACTGATAATACAAGGGAAATCATGATCTGTATCATACGTTCTTTTTTTGTTTCCCCAAAAGATGAGGCTTCCAGTTTATTTAACCAATGACAAGTTAACATGCGATTTCTTTCGTTTATGCATAACATCACATGCTCCAAATAAAATGACTTTCAAGTCTGCTGTATATCCCTGACACTCGAACAAGCAAAAGTCTCTCTTGGTTCCTAACTGCATTACATGTTTTACATGGCATGTAACTCTCGTCGTATACATTTTCGACGACTCAAGTTGCACATGAGAAATTTGGTGTTTTCCACTATTCTAGCAGAGTCTGCACAAAAGAACCCCAAGTAATGTTAGTCGGTCTCTTAGACTCGCGTCATGGACAACCACACTCGCTCGGTTAAATCCACTACAGACAAATTGCCATTTACCGATAGTTAATTTCCATCAGTAAAAACCCAAAAATCCATCAGTAAAACACCTTCGGGCTAATACTGACGAAAAAATAAACTTTACCTACCGTTTAGATACCTGTCAGTGTAGGTCTCGTGGCTAAACATCTATCCTGACGGCATTACCATCAGTATATCCAGGTTCTTTACCCACGAAAGTTTCTGTCACTGGAAACTGTTATCCGTCAGTGCATTACGAGTAACGCTGGCGGTGTTTCCATCAGTATGAGCCATTTTGCAAGTCAAATCCACTTGTTTCTAGAACTCATATCGACAGTTCCTCATCATTTTAACTCAGGTACACTGATAGACGACCCATCACTAATGATGGATTCATTAGTGAATATTGGACGTATCAATAACGTTCATCAATATAATTCAACCAAAACTGTATAAATAATGTACTTTTTTTTAATACTAAAGATATTAGTTCTCATATGACATCCAAAGTAATTACAGACAACCCATAGAAAGCATAATCAGTCATAATGCAAAAGGGATTTGACATCAAAACTACCATCACTAACTTTAAAAAATGAAGAAGAAAGAGCTCCAATAGTACTTCAAGTTTGAGCAATATGTATGATGTGCAAGATATCAAGCCTAAACTATATACATATATGAAAGTTACATAATTCAGAAAGGACCTCTTCCATGCCAATTGAAGCTCCTAGAGGGTCCTGAAAGCAAATGAAAATGACAGCATTCATTAGTTCACATGGCCACGAAATTGGGCCTTCACCGATAAAACTTGAGATAATAAATCCATACATAAACAAAAAGTTGAGTCAAAAGCTTGTTTCATGCTTCTTAAGCTTCTAGTTGCCACACTTTACACAAGGACAAAATATCTCTCCATCTTAGGACAATCTCTCAAATGCAAATATCAATAAATAAATTACGCCATCTATGTATTTTTCATTTCTCCTTGATGCAAGATATATCCATGATTTATCATGAAAATGAGAATGATTGGAACTGAAAAATAACATAGAAAGCACATTTGTACTTACATCCCAGCATTTTCAGTGGCATTACTCCAGAAAGTGCGACTTCAAATACAAGAATATCATGTGGATTAATTGAACTACCCTATAAATTTGAAATTAAAAAAAGAAAAATAAGAGTGTGCAAATCCTGCCTTGTTCTTTTTCTCTGTTGAAATGCCCGCTGAGAAAGAAATATATCAGCAGCCAAGCAGATTGGTAACCCATACAACATGTTAAGCCCATCTTATGCTTATATAGCTTTAGTTGATTCATTAGCCAATTAGTTGTTCCGTATAAACCTAAGCGGACTTTATTTATTCTCATGTATGTATGAATAGTTTGAGTCTCGTTAACAATTAATAATTATTAATGGCTATTTATTAAAAATATACTTGTCTCAAGAACCTTGAAACTTCTTGTTTACACTGCCAATCTTTGTTTTTTTTTTTTGGAAACTGGTTGCTTGCCATTTGGACTCCCTTTGTCTTCTTCAAGTTAATTTTGTCTATGCTTAATTTGCAGGTTAATTGATTGTAAGCACTTCAATTTTGGGAATGGAAATTGCCTGTTCGACAACAATTATTTTTACAAAGTAATACGGGTTTCTATTACTTTATAAGAATAACCTACAGTTCATTATTTAATACTTTGGTTAAGATATAGTATGGTAACTGTGTTTGAATTTGATGTTTCAGTTATTTAGAGCATAATATCAATATGGATATCAATACAAATAGGCTGGAGCTTATTAGTACATATCAAGAAAGGCTGGACCTTGCTAGATTCCTTTCATTATATAGGATGTAAGAGATATCCATGATTTATCATGAACAATGGCCGGGATAGTTTGGGGATGCAATTTAAAATATGGGATAGTTTAGGGATGAAAATCTGTTTTTGCTAGAATTTTGCATGCCTATAGGAATTCCCCCATAATGTAATTGGTGCAGGATTTAGCGCTATAACTGGCCAATGATGTGGAGCCACGTGTACTCATCTCTCATGTGTTCCTAAAGCTTCCTTAGACTAGTCAACGACACAGCCGTCAAATCTAATGGAAACGGCTCAGCGCCACATTCCCCATCTCCTCCAACCGACCAATCATCGCCGGCCACAGAACCGCCCTAAGAATGTCCTTACCACCGCCGGCCCATCCATGGCGAGAGTAGGCGGGGGCCTGGCCCTGAAAGGGCGATCCCTCGCAAGCGTGAGCTCAATCATCGCCCGCCGTCGAATTCAAGATCCAAACATACCCTTCTGCGCCACGGGCAGTCGATCGGCCGATCCGAATGTTGAGGAAGCCGGGAACAAGGGTGACGGTGGCGCGGAAGATGCCGCGACGGCGGACGCGGTGACTCTTCCTCCGCCGCCGGAGAGGCCGCTGCCGGGGGACTGCTGCGGCAGCGGGTGCGTGAGGTGCGTGTGGGACGTGTACCACGAGGAGCTTCAGGCTTATGAGACTCTCCTTGACAAAGTCAAGCCCAAGGATTAGGTATCGACTAATCGAGTGTCGACATTCGACCCGCCCCGCCCCGCCCCGGCCTGGATAATCCATCTGGGGCCTATTGATGGTTGTAGCAAGCAGATGTTCGGGTGCGCAATGGGCATGTATCCCGTGATTGCCCAGCCTTGAAAGATTGGATTCACTATGGATATATCCGCACCTTCCGAAGAGACCAATTTCCGGGTTCTGCGAGGTTCGATTCTTGTGGGAAAGGAGCGTATTCGGAATTCGGAATTTCTTTTCTTAGTTTAGTATGTGCTTCATATTTTTTCCACGGCTGTCCCCGGGGCAGATGATCATCATAATTCAATGGCATTGCCTTTCCTTTCTTTCTTTCTTTCTTTTTTTTTGCCTAATTTATTTGGACAATTCCATGCCCGTTGCATATGAAAAGAGTCAATAGGCAAAATATAGTTTGTTTCACTTCCATTTCCCAAAAATATGTTTTACTAAGTAATATGTTTCGATATCAACCATTCATTTGCCAAAAAACAAGAAGATGCGGTATAGACATGGAAAATTGTAGAGCTCGGGAGAGCCTGAATTGAGATTTCAAGGGCCAGGACCCCGCCTACTCTCGCCATGGTTATGCGAGCGGTGGCACGGACATTCTTCAGGTGGAAAGTCTTGGGTGCAATCTATCTAGTTGGGAAAGTCTCTCTGACCCACAAGGAAACTTATAGAGTTCGGGAAAGCGCAAAGTGAGCTTTCAGAACTCGATTTTCCAGTCAAACGAGAAAAAAAGTTCGCGGATTGTGAGATTCTCCCACAATATCATGAACGAAACGCCACCTAACTGCAGTGATATCCATCTCCTATCTCTAATACTTGGTTAAGCCATTGGGCTCCAAGATCGACACAAATCAAGTCTCACGCAAGTTCAGGGTGAAAGTGTATAGTTCATATAACTTTGAGGTCTTCATTGTAAATAATGGGAAGATGTCTAGACATGACAATTGACATGGCATTATCCCAAATCCAAAAAAAAAAAACATGAATCTACGATATCTCCGATTTCATTTTCGTCCATTGTTGATTCTTGAGAGAGCTGCAGACCGACCGCGGAACGACGAATCAGAAGAAGAAGAAGACGATGAGGGCTTACCGTTTGAGGAGTCACCTCCTTCTACCAGCTCTAATGGCGGTCCTTTTGTCCTCAGGGATCGGCCCGGACCATGCCCGAGCTTCCAATTCGGCTCCCGCCTTCGTTCAGAACGTCATCTACTCCAACAAGATCGCCATTTTCTCCAAATCTTACTGCCCGTAGTCTTTCTTCCTCTCTCTCCCTTCTCTCTGTTTGTGTGGTATTGAATTGATGCCATTAACGCGGATTTTGAGATTAGGGGTTCCGCCAGACTGGGGAGTTAGTTACTGCTACTGTTCCATTGCAGCTATCCAATCGCACATTCCAATCTTTGCTTGCCCTGCCTCTGATTTTTTTCGTCAGATAACTTGATCATTAGTGCTGTCTATTGTGTTGAGAGGCAGCGCAGCCCTGAATAGTTTGTATGCATTTGATTTCGGAACTGTTTGGTTGCAGAGGACGGTCCCGTCTATCCCTTAAGTGCAGAATGCTTTCAAATTTCATTCCTTTTCTGAGTTCTTCTCGAGACAATGATAAAGTTTGATCTTTTCATTAAAAGACACAACTGCCATCTGACACTAATTACCTGTTATTCAGTGTCTTTCTCGAAAAGGAAAACAGATAACCGACTAAAGATTCTAACATTTAACATTTACCATTTACCAAACAGATAATACCGTTACAATCCAGTTGGTTGGTGCGGAACAAGTTGCTCATTGTAGTCCTTATTGTCATTCTTAAAACAATAGCGAAGAGGTACTTCGGTGTCTTGTTTGCAATAACATATGATATATTAGGGGGAGAAAAAGAAAAGAAAAGTAAAGAAAGATAGAGCCTGATAGCTTCTGCTTCTATAGATAGATTAGTGTTACATAGGATTTTGAGGTAGATGGTTGAAGTTTGTGCAAAGTAATGTTGCTTTGGATTGGACTCTGCATTCGAGTATGGATGCAATATATCTGGCGAAGCCATGACCGCTGTTGAGTTAATCAAGTTCTTTGTGACCGTTGGGTTACTCAATTATTAAAATGAAGTTCACTTAGATTTTCCTTGGAGGATCCGTTATAAAGATAATTCATGGATGAGTGGGAAGAATTTTATGAGTGTTCTTTTGAGGCGAACCTTTTGTCTTTAGAGGATCAGATTTTAGCTGAAATTGGTTAACTAAGGACTTATTATCATTGATATGCTCTTTCAGTGACCTGCTTTGGTGAAAGTTTTTACCTTCAGCACTTTGAGCATCTTGTAGTAGAAATTATTGTAGTCTTTGTTTATGTGGCGGCTGATTTCAAGGCTCTTCAGCCCTTCTAGGGTCGGACTTCGTGCTTGAAGAGTCGTTCGAAGATAAATTATAAGTAGAGTCATGGAATTTCTATCTTAGGACAGTATGGAACTTGTGGAGGAAGTCTTATTGAATTTTATTTAGCCTTCATGCCAATCATAATTGGAAATCAAATTACTTGGACAAATTGATTTGTTTGAGCTCACTGACCAGTTTGCTTCTTTGGGGACACTTATTTATCTCTCTCTCTCTCTCTCTTTTTTTTTATCCTCATGACAATGTGTTTTATCGGTGAGCTCAAAAGGATTCGGTCATGGGGAAACCATTGTAAAACAAAGCCAAATCCAGTTGGTTTCTTTCCCTCTTAACAATGCATTCAAGATGGCACACATCTACTGAGCAAACTATCATATATTGGACTTCCCTCTTCCTTTTTAATCTTCTGTCTCCGCCCTGTTATGACTTGGGAGTGAACCAATATGTTTCTCTCCTTATCAGGTACTGTATGCGCGCCAAACTCATATTCAGTGAACTACGTGAGCAACCGCACGTAGTAGAGCTTGATCTTCGAGGTATATCCATTATCTGATCACATTATCTTTCTTTTTCTTTTTTTCCATTATGGTTTTCCGTAGCGTCCAACTGACACCGTGAGTTTGAACTGTTCAGTACCAAAAGAAATCCATTATTTCTTTGTTTGTTGATAAAGAATGAATAATATCACGCATCTCATGCAGAGGACGGATCCGAGATTCAACGTGCTCTCCTAGATTTGACGGGAAGGCGCACTGTCCCACAAGTATTCGTGAACGGCAAGCTTGTCGGCGGTTCTGATGGTCTGTCTGTCTCTCTCTCTCTCTGTGCATGTTTTATGCTAATTATCATCGTTGGGAATCTCTGTACAAGTTTGGTAATCATCTATCTATCCTTTTTCACTCGATATCAGATCTTACAGCTGCATTCATGAGCGGACAACTCCAGAAACTTCTGAGCAGTAGCTGATTGATGGGGACGCCTACTGGTAATGAGAAAGTTCCGTCTACGTTGAGACCCCTCTTCTGGCGCAGGCTTACATCTACAGAACAGGCAGCGAGCAAGATTACTTTGTTAGCTTAGTTTAGTGCAGTAAGATGTATATAACTCTGCTTCACGTCTTTGTTGGATCAAGTTTTCGGATAGTTTGGGGTCAACAATATTCAGAGACGCATGTAAGGCAAAAAATAAAATAAAAGATGCATTTGCGCGGTTCTTGTTAAATCACCATTCATCCGGTGTTGAGACCTTAATTTGGACGTGTTGGTACGGGTCGTCGAAATTACCCTGAAATTTCTCATCAATGAGACCTCGTCTGCCCTCGTGTCTGTTCAGACATCTGCTTTGGGGCAGAAGCCAAAGGATTCAACAGCTTTTGATTATTGACTGGAAATGGAAGCAAGTGAGCGGCCCGTGAAAAGTTCTTGCAGTCCTAAATCACTGGTGATCTAGTGGGCCTGCTGGAGGCCCGTTGAGTGATGAAGTATGAGATTCATGATGCGTCTCTTGCAATGAATATAGTTACAATGCGATGCCTAAACCCATCAAAAGCTGATATTTCCTCCTAAAGAGAAGTCCATAATTCGAGCCTCTTATCCCGGAAAATATGAAAGCTATGCGATGATAAGTGGAATTCGACCGATCAATTGATCAACTGGAAGCTGCAAGATGGACGAAGAGGGCAAATCTATCATCCAAATCATAAAAAACAAAATGTAGATTGATGGGAGCGTATATACTAAAAAAGACACCGGATTGATATGGCACTTAAGCCCTCATTATCGTTGGAAGTGGGGGAGCCAGTCACATGCCAAACAAGGAAGAGACCCTCGAACAGTGATGGGATAAGGTATCATATCAGTAGGGTACGATAAAAGTTTCGTCCATATAATATTATAAATAACATAATTATAAGAAAGGGTGATTAGGTAAGTGAAGTGATTACTGAATCTAATGGAAAAGGGGGGATGAATTATTCCCATGAATATAGGCTTTTTGGTCGCATCATTGTGAAAATTGATGAGGGAAGATATAATGGAAAAAAAGGGGATTGGCTGATATGATGTTTGCTTTGGTCCGATCAAAAGTTACAATTGAGGGCGGTGCCGGTGGGCATTACAAATTCCACCCCGCAATGAGACCATTTGCATTATTGGTTTGGTCTTCTTGTCCAATCAATCCCGTAGTCAAAAGTTTTCAAAAAATTGACATGCACCCATTGGAATCAACAGTCATTCTTTGGGTTGGACTCTCCCACGCCCCTATCCATCATCTAAGCTATTTCTTTTTCCCTGTTTTCGAGGGCATTCTACTTGATATACAGTTACTAATCGTATTAGTTTTTGATTTTTTTTTTCCAGTCTGTATTCTGGAATCTTGAAATTTAATAATTCCCGACTAATTCACTTTTAGTTAAGTTAGCTCGCTAAAAGATAAATCTCTCCCAATGAAAGGATTTTCATCATCCACAATAAGTTTCCAATATTTTTATTTTTTGTTACAATGGAAACTTATGAATCTCATACATTGAAATAGAAACCTAAATATCTAATAAAGAGGCACGAATAGTCCAACTGGATATCGAATATGGACTTCTTAATCGCTAGGCGAAAGGTGCGCTGCTGCGTTATACGCTTTCCCGATAGTTTTCAATATCTCTTTTTGTTAAGAAATTAACAGAAGATCACATGCTACGAATAGTACACAGTTAGCAATAACATACTTCCAAAAATATTATTATGTTTTATGTGAAAAACGGACCATCTCATTTTTTTGTTGTTTTTTGGAATTCGGGAATGTGTGCGTACGTAAGTTGGCGCTTCCATATTGCGTCCCCTAGGTTTCACTTTTGATGTATGTCCTTTATATGAATATCTTCATATGGATAATGAAAAATCATTCCTTTTCGGTGGACAATGAAAATCATTCCTTGACAGCATGGGAAAAGAATGTTGTGGGTTTTCTAATTATGGAATATTTTTCTCTCTGATGTCTCCTCGAGTTTATTGACAGCATGGGAAAAGAGTTTATTAGATTAATTCCAAAAGTATGAAGATGGTTGAGTACTAGTAAAGTCCCAAATATTATATGAAAGAGATTGCAGTGTAGAGACGTATTCGAATATTGTTAGATTACCTGGTATATGAATACTGGAGGGAAAATTTAATTATGAATTTTTTTCCTGGATTGTAAGATGAAATGTGAGATTATTATATTTGTAAATCATATTAGATTACGAGGAATGTAATTGATAATATAATATTATTTATTTTTATAGATATAAATGTGGATCCCACAACCGTAATTTCCGTTGTAATATAACAATTCAACGTGTTTCAGATGCAAAATCTTTACCAACCACGGCTGTAAAGTTTTAACTCGTGAAAGTAATTATAATGGTTAGCTTTATAACCAAAAGTTATAAAATACAATGTAAAACTCGAACTTTACAATGTAAAGTTCGAGTTTTACATCGAAACAAACGGTCCCTTAATAACCAAGAGATTTCGAGTTTTATACTCATTGTGAAACTACTTTTGTCATTTTATTGATTATTAAGATTTCTTTTTTATTATACTAAATTCATATGCCACTTTTCTAATAAAAAACGCCAATATTTTTATTACTTGAATTTTTGTTTTTATAACTCAAAGTAATATCACTAATAAAAAGGCAAACGAGATAGAAGTCTCAACAAATTACGAAGAGAAGTAAAACAAAATTACACAGATGTCAACAACAATGAAAAACGTATTAGAGACATCAAGCCTGGAAGGTTAAATCCAAGCGTTCAAATCATGAGATTTCTAGACACCAAGTTTTGCTAAAGAGTCAGCAAAAGAGTTTCCTTCCCTTAGAGAGTGTTGATATTTGACGCAACTAAAACGAAGAGATGAGAGTTGAATGTCAATGAAATCTGACAGTACTTCCAGGACTCACTAGAGATCATGTTGATCTACTCGATAACGACAGAGGAATCTTATTTTACTTGAAATTACTATTACTTTTTCTTTTTCTTTTTCTTTTTCTTTTTCTTTTTCCTTTTCCTTTTTCTGGGAGGGTCTAAGCAAAGATACTGTATATTACTTGTGATTGAAGATTCCTAATCCTTTATCTAACATGCAATCATTCGGATGTATATATCTGCCTTACTTGTTTACTAACAAGAAATATCTCGCAAAAATTTTTCATGTTTATTCGTAGGTTTGAAATGTTTCCATCGGCATTTAAATACATCAGATATTAATGCAGGATTCAAATTTAGATACTTTAATTGATTCGTCGCATATTGATTTTGCTATTGTACTGTCGCATGCATATGATCTAGACGATAATCTTAGTTCCATAGAGCCTATAGGCTAAGTTTTATTTAAAGAAAGATGGAATCTGCCACCCTAATCTTCCCAGCCCTTTGATAGTGTGAGAAAATGGTCTCTGTAAACCATAATAGCTCACTACTAACTAGCTAGGTTTGATTAATCTCATAGCAAGAATCTTGCAAAGCCAGCATTTTCGCGTTGTATCTTTGCGCAAAGATTGCATTGTGTCGGAGTTATATGCTCAAAAAACTGAAATCAATCAAAGGGTTGGTCACTGTTACAGTGTTCGTGTAATCATTCGTAGATTACAGTTATTAGATCCTCCTTATCTGGCAGCTATCCTAATCAAGTGAGGGTTACAAATTTTCCTTTATTCATGAGCGATATGGATATGCTAATATTATCCAAGATATGCAGACTAATTAGAGAAAGCGATATGGACCATATGGTCCATGATTGGGGTTGACTCTATTGACCTGTTCTGGCACAAAAAAGTGGTCTGTGTATGTTGGAAGAGTACGCATCGGATATGGGGATTTATGTTCTTATTGCATGTCCACATCAAAGATAGATTTCCTCGGCCAATTTACATGCATGCCTCATTCGTTGAACTGGGATGAGAGACCCGCACTTGGTTGCGGGTCGATTTTTCCTTCATTTCCTTTTTTTTATTAGAACAATAAAAAAAATCAATGTATTCTAATTATTAAAGAATAATTACCGTCAAAAACTTCATGGCATCTTTTTTTCAAAAAAATTCTTAAGCTATAATATTTAATACAATTTTTTACATAATATCATTGAAATTATAACTTTTCAATCGTATTAACGTTTTGAGCATTATTTAATAGTAATTGTATTGAACTTATAATTGATACCATGAAAATTAAGCACTTACTTATTTATTAAATTTTAACTGCGTTAATACTTTTATCATCTTAATTCAATTGAATTTACTTGTTCCTTTTTCTATAAGAGTTCTACATAACTATAATAATGGAGAAAAATAACCATACCATATGTTCATGAAATAATATACTTTTGTTCTTATAAAATTCATTGAAGTTATAACTTTTCAATTATATTAACGTTTTGAGCATTATTGAATAGAAAGTGTATTAAACTTATAATTGATACCATGAAAATTAAGCACTTACTTATTTATTAAATTTTAATTGCATTAATACTTTTATCATCTCAATTGTTATCTTAATTCAATTGATTTTACTTGTTCCTTTTTCTATCAGAGTTCTACATAACTACAATAATGGAGAAAAATAACCATACCACATATGTTCATGAAATAATATACTTTTGTTCATAATTTTTTTTTATAATTATTGATGTTATTATTTATTGATATTATAATTTCTATAGAATTTAGTATATGCTCTAAATGCTTTAAGAGAGATAAACATAGAAAGACTTTAATTTTTCTAAAGCAAAGTGGTACTAACTTAGAATTTACAAATATGATTAAGTAAAGGAATAATAAGAACGATCACACTATGTGTAAAATTATAAATATCGACTAATGCCGAAATTAATTTTTGTCGTTGGTTTTTTTTTGTAATTAAAATTGAAAGATATTTTATCTGTCACAAAAGATTAATATTGTAACACTCGAGTAGCAACTACTTCATCGTTATTTCTCCACAAATTTTATAAAAACATAAATTGCAGGTAGTATCATTTTGAGGAAAAATGCGTGTAAGAATAAAAAACGATACTTTGGTCGAATTTTGTAGAGTATGAAATCTATTAATTAATTATATAGATAGTAGAGGCATATTAATTTTGATCTTCTTTGGAAGATATAAGAAAAAATAAATAAAAGAATGGAGAAAAATGAAGAATAATCAAATTTTATGGGTCAATTTCAAAAATAAGAAAAGCGAAGGTTAGAAATAAAAAGGAGAGAAAAGAGACACTTGTCCTGCTCACCTTCCCACGGAGACATCTCATGCCACTTTCCTTGTCATATATCCAAATCCGAGTGCAACTTGATGTTTCTAACAAGGGCCGGCTCGAGGGAGACTTAAGCGGATTGCAAAACCTTTAAGCTGGCTTCCAAGTTTTGACAAATACCATACGATATCATACTATTTAAAGAAAACTATTGAAATTATGAGAAGAAACGGAATAAGATGTCTAATTCTCTCAATCTGTATACATTATTCCTATTGATGAAAGTCGGTATAACTGATCATTTGAAATGTCTCTAGCCTAAATATAACGGGTATAAATCTGATGATAGAAGACATAGAACTGCAATTAAAGATACTGGAGATAATAATTATCTCTTGTACTATCTTAACCCCGCATAATGAAGATGAACTCCTACAACCAATTGTGTTAAGCTTAAGAAAAAGAAGCAAAGTCCCACACTGGCCAGGTAATAATA
Source organism: Punica granatum (assembly GCF_007655135.1). Taxonomy (NCBI): domain Eukaryota; kingdom Viridiplantae; phylum Streptophyta; class Magnoliopsida; order Myrtales; family Lythraceae; genus Punica; species Punica granatum. The sequence continues at coordinate 6,503,560 of NC_045129.1, forward strand.
TTCCTGAAGTTTACATTGGGCTTGAATTCCATCCCCTAACAATTCCAACTTTTGAATTGGAAACGGAATCACTATAAGTCAAGTGGAAATTTTACATATTATCAAAGTAGATTACGCGGCATATGTATGAACCCATACTACACCAAGCCCAGTGCTGAGTGTAATCAAAATGCATCTCATGTTAGTTCCTCCCACTAGAGAATGAAAGAGAAAGTCTAGCTTGTGGTTAAGTAAAAACCTGAGAAAGTGGAAGAGGAAGTCATCCTCGATGTCAATTTTTAACGGTGAATGTTTAATAGCACATGATACGTACGTGTAGGTAAGTGAAAGAGATTGCATATTAACACTTGAGGATGGGTATGTTCAGATTGAAGGAAGTAAAAAAGAAACTCAAAGTTCCATACTAATAATAAGAGGTTTCAGGTTCTATACTAAATGAGACTATTCATGACAATTTATTATTTATTAGAATTTTTATTTTATTATAGTAAGCATATGGATCTCTCTTGTAATTAAAAAAAATCCGGGCATTTATATAAAGTTTTAAATTCCACCGCCTAATACCTCCAACTTTATTTGGATGGATTTAATCGCTTATACTTGATATTTCAGAAATAGCAAACATTTTAGAGAGCTAGCCACCAATTACGGGCAATGATAAGATGCCTGTCTATTGAGAATATTATCCTTGTCTTATATAGTATATATATATATATCCTTAAACCCTAGTTGTCACATATAGACAGGTAGTACCTAGCACCGAGCACACACACAAAAAAAAAATGTAGCACCTAGCTAATTTCTATTTCTTTGAGTCAGTGAAAATTTATCTACCGAAAAGAGAAAGTGAAAATTCACGATCTTAGTACCTTCAACAAATATCTATCTGAATGGATGTTTGTCCCAGTTATTTTACAAATAACACTCTTTATTATCAAGTCTCACAAGTTACTGTTGTAGACCCTGAATTACATATGCGCGGTGGTGGATCGTTGCACATTGATCGAGCTCATCCAAGCGGGTTGAAGTTCATGAAGATTTAAATTTTTCGGCCAGAAAAAAGAAAAGAAATATATACTAGATGCAGCTCCATGAGTTGCGTAGGACAGTCAAAAAATTAACCAAATTTAATTTATTTGAGATTTATGAAGAAATTTAACCAAATTCAACAAATTATTTTTAATATCTATTCATAGATTCTTTGTTCCTCAAAAATATTTAATATTTATTTGAGAATTGCGAAGCTTTTTATTTTTTAGTATAATAATTAATATTAATCATGATTTCATTGATGATATTAAATTTTTTGAAGAGCTAAAAAGTCAATTAACTATAAGTTGAGATTCTCAAAAAGGTGATATCTCCACGCTTTTTCGCATTTCCGCATTATTTCTCGACTTTTACATATTATAATTGATGACTTCACTTTTACATATTATAATTGATGACTTGACTTTTACATATTATAACAGATGATCCCAAAAATTACGAGAGAGAATCCCTTGAGCTTTAATATGAAGAAATTTCTCTTCACCAGTACCATTTACAGCCTTATGACTTTAAGCTGTTCACTGGTCACTTGCTACAAAGAGACTTTAACCCGCATCCCATGTTCGGACACGGTCGATCACCCATATATATCTTAAAATCATAACATGGATCATAATCATTTCAAATTTTCCGAAGAATCAATTTTGCCTATTACTTTTTTGTTTTTTTGAAAAGTAATTTGCTTAGTACTTATATGTGTTATCCTAGACAAATCCGGTTCCATTTTCAGGCCCTTAATTAGTACTAAATAAATCCTTCATTTCCTCTTTCCTTTGGATACCGACGAATCGTTCTTTATTGGTTCTGTCCATCTCTCTGATTTGTCTACTTTGTTAACTTGGAATGAACTTTCTCGTGCATATATAGGTGGCTTCTAAAATTTGGGCATCAACAACATATAGGGTCTACCTAGCTAGGGTATCTACAACTGATTTTTTTACGTGTCAGTGATAGAAACCTTTTAAGTAGCCACGATTAGATTTTCTATCATATGATGTGGAAAGAGAAAATTACGCAAATCCTCAACCGGGTCCTTGCGAGCATACAATCTTAAAATATGGGATTTCACTATCAAGAGGTAACTCGTTCGACCGACGTAAGGGAATATTCAACGTGGTGGACACCGATGAAGCAGTGCACATGATTGGTTTTTATAAGGTTTTATTTCCATATATGTTATTTCAGTTCCATAGCTGGGTTTTGATGAATATCCCATGGATGATGATATGGTTCACATCAGAGCCATGCAGAAAAGAGCTTAGTTACGTTTAAGGTCAACAGAGAGTTTGTTTTGTTGCTGAGAAGAGGAACGAAATGAATGGCACAGAACGAAAATGGGGGAAAGTACAAGTACTGCCGAAAAAAAGAGAGGGGAAAGTTTATTAAGAGGGTTTGTTTGGTATATATTATCTTTATCTATCACCAGTTCAATTCGGACTGCTCCTCTCATTCATTTATTGCTCGAAAATGACACTTCTTCTCCCTCTCTCTCACTTTCTCAACTGTCCCGAATTGAAATGTGATTGCAGGAAGCACGCGTGAACGTAACTCAATAATAAATTGAGCTCTCAGTGAGTGGATTTTATATGTAATATAAGAGTTCAAAACTTTTTGATAGCATCTTGTGATCAAGGTTAAGATGATGTCGGAATAGGATCAATCTCTGGTAATAAGTTGGGAATAATCGTGAGCTCACGGAAAGAAAATTTTTTTTTAAAAAAAAGTATGCTCCATGCTCAAGCAAGACTGAACTCCTCACGCGGGAAGATCCAAGTTGGCTTCTTCTACATATTCTCAGCGTGTCTACCCATGAACCATATTTGTTGTATTGATCTCGTGCTTTGTCTATACCGTAGATTGAGATTCAGTATTGGCATGCGCAGACAACGTCGACCTAATGAATGCGACATTTTTGCTGGAAATATGGGATGCAAATTAGTGTTTTCTTTTTCTGCACAAGCGCGGTCAATCGCGAGCTTTTGTTCATACACAAATATGTGGATGCCATCACACCGTACTTGGAACTTAGAATGATCAATAACAATGATTGTTTGGGTGTAAAAGATCGTTTAATCTTCTACCTAGCTGGATCTGATAAGAAACGCCCTTTTAATTAAAATGTATGGCCAACCACTCGAGTTCGTAAAAAATTTCACTCAGTTTTGCTCGTTTTTCATGGGCTTGCAAGACATTTATGAGGACAATATGTAAGAGTTTTGTAGATCACATATTGTATTAAAAAAAACGTATTTGTGCATGCAACTACTTCTTATTTACATACCTCTACTTTTTGAGATTCATGAACCTAGAAATATATAGAAAAAATTAAAATGTAAAGACGAAATAATCATATCCATACAAATAGAATCTAAAATCCCTTAATTACAGATTGAGAATAATTCCTCTCTACCCATTTGCCTTTTCTACTCGAGCACATGTAGCTTTTATTTTCTCCACTCTTTTTTTCCCCTGAATAACGTGAAATTCATTAATAAGGCCTAAGTGGCATTGTTATAAGAGGGACAACCTTCAAGTTTATTTGCCCCACTCGCCTAGTGTGGCAAGTAAGAGACATGTGTAAAATGTCAGTGCAAAAAGGAAGATAGAAAAGGACATGTCTTGAAGTGACGTACGTAGTTTAGATCTCACCAAATTCTTGGCGTACCATAGTGTTCCTTTTAAGCTTTGCTTCCCTACAAGGAGTCCAGATTATACGGTGATCACTCAGGCATGATACCTGCATCGATCTTTAGTCACTTTGGCTCGGGATCGCTCACTAAACTCTGTGTGGGGCAGCGCACAACTATGGTGGCGTTCGTATATGTTCACATATAGTATGGATGCTCCACATTCTTAGGTAACTCGCAGGCTGTCTTTGAGACATCAATAATATATAAGTATAGCTACCCAGTAAGAATAAGTGATAGAGATCAGCCACGTAGTAATTAATCGTCCTCATTAATTAATCGGTTTGAAAGTTATTCTCATCTATCTATGTGACACCATAAGAATAGGTTACTTTGTACTGGTCGTGCTCCTATTTTACCAAATTTAGCCGAAATACTTTAAGACGATGGTCCCTTAATACTACCGAATATAGAAAAGGAGGATTGACTCTGATTCTACATATATAGTTGCAGCCCAAAAAAAGAAAAACATTGAGAGAAAATGGTATAATGTAATGACACATGTTCTCATTTGATAATTAGAGGTTCTATATATTAGACTCGTGAAACTCTTTCATAATTGATTAAAGAAAAAAGGCTGACATATTGTATATTTCAAGTTTATTTCTGCCGGAAGTTTATTTCAAAATATAAGAAACTCAATTATAGAAAGAGATTTTTTTTTTGCTGAATTATATAAAGAGATGGTTAAAGAGATGGTGATAAATTGCATATGAAATTACATAGTTTATCCATCCTTCTAAATGTTGACCCTCCAAAATATATATAAATCAGGTGATTTCATGGTCTTTTTCGCAATCAAGCGAATTCGTCAATTTAATAGTAAAATACTTTTTTGGGATCGATGGCCTTTTTATATATAAAAAAAAAAGAACAGAATTATCTGATGATGTACTGGCTACTATACCATGCGTGCAAAAAAGGCCAAAAAGCTGCAAAGGGAGGGGAAGGAATTCTTTTAAGAATAGTCAACCCTGCTGGGAAGGGGGAACACTCACTGGGCTCGAGGAAAGCCAGATTTTCACAGAGACAGAGACCCAAATAAAGAGGGAGAGGGAAAAGGAGACGACGACGATTGACAGTGTCCTTCAATTATTGGAGCCCATCGATCCCCCACCCACTCTCGTCATCCTCCCATAATTTCTGTTTTGTTTTCTCAAGTTTTCTGCAACATGCCAACACTCCTACTTTTGATTCTGATGATGATCCAATGACACATCCTATACTTAAAATTAATAATCTTTAGTTTGACCTAATAAGATCATTAACTAACTAGCTAGTTCACTTTTAACTTGGCTGGTTTGAATAGATTGAATGCTCAACTATATATATATATATTGCTAGCTCGAGATGTTACGGTCATGTGCAATCGAGTTAATTAGATATTTACTTAGGATTTTTCTTCAGTGAATATATCACCCTCACGCCCCTGTAAACATGTTTTTATAGGAAGAGGAAAAGGGTGGATAGTACAAAAACATGCGTCGTCACGTAGAAATCAAGAAATTTTAAATTCAATTCTCACAAGTGAAATTTTTTATGAGTCTTTTACTTTAAGAGGTTAGGAGAGGTCAGACGGTCATTATATGTTATCATCTCACAGCTGACCCAATTGCACCTCTCCACTATATTCACAAGCATATGTGATTTATAGAAATTAGGCACTGTCAGCCGTAGGCCTAACCACACCGATATATGACTTTATTAGAACGATCGTCTCAGTGAATTACATCAATTACAACTTAGACTTTAAAAGGTCAAGTTGAGCAACCAAATTGTTGGACAAGATCTCGTTCTTCAAATTACAATATCCATCAAGTATGATCTGATCACCACTTCATTTCCACCACACAAAACTACATATAATTTCAAGGCAACCTTTGGAAGATGATAAAAATTGAAAATCAGGCCGGCCCCTACTCCTCGACTTCTAACATATTGCAGAGAGCAACGCGTAGGGTTTGATATGGATAGGTTTGGAGAGACTTCCCCCTTCCCGACATAACAGCTGGTCTCTCTTATTATCGAAAGAGATATTGTCCTCTGAAATTTGTCCTCCCCAACTCAGTTTGGATTCTCAGATTAACGTATACAGCTAATCTAATGAACAGAAATCCATCCGGAATTGCCCGGCCAACTAACAATAATACCGAAGATTGGTTGTCTGAGAAATATATGAGATGACCATCACCGAATAGAGGAGCAAGCTGAAGATATATAATTAATAGAGAAGTTCTATGTTTCCTTCCAGAATCATATCATATCGAGCCTCCGATCTGCTCCGGCAAAGATCGTGATGCATATTAAAGAGTTGCGGATTTGGCGTAACCTGGGAAGCCTTCTGGGGGCCTTGTCACCGTCGCCTCGGCACCTTGGCTATCTGTATGACAGAGCATGAGCTCCTGCCATGGTCGCATGATATTATCGCTAGGGTTTTCTGATCTCTCTTTTTCTTTTTTTTTTAGTTTAAATGAAAACTTTCGATTTTCTATTTTAAGCTTTGCTAATTCTCCCTTTCAAATAATTATTCTGCTCAAAAAAGCTTTGCACTCCAGGTGAAAAAATACAACTAACATACCAAGTTTGAGCATATATTGCTTGTATGTACGTATCTCTTTAGTTGATCTTTTATTTATTTTTTAATCTTATCTTATATCTTATTTTATTTTATACTATGATTGGAACAAAAACTCAATTTTATAACTATCACCTTATTAATAGAATTTTTTTTTCTTTTGCCACTATAGAATGTGGTTGAAATATCGAAGTTTAAATATGATATAATTTAAAATAAATTAAAGTAATTGAAAAAATATTATTCATTTAATATTATTATCTTATCTCTTTTTTTTTCTCTCTCCGTCAACTTCTCCTTATTCTTTTACATTTTTTTTTTGTGGAATTCGATGCATATCCAATTCTTACCTTTTATTGTTTGTACCCTTATTTTTTTTCTTCGTCTTCCAAATAAATTCACATGAGAGCATGTTAGAAAAAATCATTATAGTTCAAGCACGGTCGATGCGGGTCCAGTCGTGCAATACACAAATAAGTTTCTAATATTAATTAAAATTCAGAAAAAGGAAAAAATAAAATATATTTTTTATTCCAAATTAAAATGTAACAGTATTCTAGAGGGAAAACTATTAATTTTCATAAAATAATTACAATCCCTTCTGACAGTGACATATTCTTCTCCTAAAATTTTAATACTCTAATTAAAAAAAATCATATTTTCCTTAAAAAAAAAGGCTAATAGTATTTCAAATATAGCTTGGAATAACAATTCGCAAGAATACTTTGGGCGCGCACTTGAAAATTTTTATACCTTCTTATTATTTGTATCCGAAGGCATTAATTTCACCGTTGAATTCACTGTTTTTTTTTTGGGGGGACATTTGATATATATAAATGTTTTATCAACATCAAGTTGTCAGTGAATTAAAATCTTTCTTTTACTTTCGGTGGAAAGTTAATTAAAATCTTTGGAATCTTCTTCTCTAGACAACAAACATTAATTAACAATTCCCCGAGACGATTAGCCTTGCCATAGGGAAAGGTCGCAGTCCCCGAATCTTTCGAAAAATTTCCTACGTACCAATTAAAATGGTCCCCCTGTCACTGATTGTATTGCTGCTAACAGACAAGCCCTTAATATTTGCTGTAATTTTTTTAATCTAATCTTTTTACATTAGACGTGTGTACGGTCGGGTGGCGCCATTTTCCCTTTTATTGCCACAATATGTGATTATTAATCATTTACTTCATAGGGCCATCATATATTTAGAAATTCGATGAAATCATGCTCTTTTTAGCTACCAAAATCTCGATTCTCTACCTTAATAAGCTACGCGGCAAATTGCTAAAAAGATTAGATTTTCAACTGACTTAATTTAGTGCCACATATATTATATCATCATAATTTGAATATTCGACCTTTCTATTCTCCGCAAAGGACACTGACCCTAGGCCAAATTATTCTGGGTTTGTTCCCGCATATCATGTGGTCAAAACTCGAAAATGAATGTTCCGTTTGGTTTCGCAGTTAAAATCACAAAAATTTTAACTTTAACTTTAACTCAACACACTACACAATAAAAATACACATTTTCCAAGTCAAAAATTTTAACTTTAACTTTAATTTAACACACTACACAATCATTTGTCATTTTTCACAATCAAAATCAAAATTATTTTAACTCTGAAACCAAACGCGCCAGAAAAGCCCTCGAGAGTGCCATTATTGTAGTCTCCTCTTTCTTATGGCCTGTCAATGGTCATTAATAAGTCTTTAGCCCTAGGAGGTGCAACTGATTATTTTAGGGCATCTTTTCTTTTGATACGTAATTAATTATTGTTAGCAATAAAAGTTGGGGCTATTGATATCAATCGGCTCTACCGAAGGCCTCTTCAATCATAATAATGTCAGACCTCTTTTCTGTTTAACTTGTTTTAAAAAGTTACTACACATCCACAGATCATATGGTATATACTAGTGAACATATATGAATTTTATTATAAAAAAGGAAATATAGGAATTTCGATGCTTTTTCGTTTTTCGGTATGATCCTTGGTATTCAAAAGTTAAATTGTATCCCGACTAATCCAGTCGAGTTGGATTGACCCACTAAGGGATAAAGCTCTCCCAACGTGAATTTTCTACATTCACGAGAACTTGAACTCGAATTAGAACTCGAGACCTTACTTAAGCGGAACAAACGTCTAATCACTTGAACCAATTAATTAATATTTCAAGAACCAATTTTGATATAATATATATAGTTGTGTGGAGGAAGAAATTGCGGTTGTCTTGTGTATATCCTAGACATGTAAAACTTGTTCTTACCTTGCCTAGAAACTAAGCAGAGAGAACATACTATGTATACTCTGGCTGGCGATATAACGATATTAGACTAAAACGATATTCAAATCTTTCCTCATTTAAGCTTCTCTATTATCTTCTACCCCCCACACCCAAACCCCCCCCCCCCCCCCCCCCCCCCCCCCCCCCCCCCCCCCCCCCCCCAACCAAAAACCAACTAAATTTTTTTTTTTTGCTTTTTATCAAATGATTCATTCCCATTGATCTATACACACTTACGTCCGTTGCGTGGCGACTAACTTCAGATTGATTGCTGAAAATTCTCAGTTAAATCAAATTACCTTTTACATACGTCTCAATATGTATATGTAGAGTCCAAAGGGAAAAGCAACTGATGTGGGTTAGCTAAGGAGATTCCTCACATTTTCTCTTAAATTAGGTCTCAGATTCAAGTATTGTAAATGAAAAAAATTTTCTATTTATAATTGGAAAAGATTTGTCCCTTACACATCTTGTTTGAATTGTGCTATAAAAGGTTATAATTATATAATAACTTTCCATAACTCTTCCCTCAGTAACCCGCAATCCAAACAATTAATCCATTACTGAATAATCGACTCAAACTTAGATTGATTGAGCCTCATCAAACTTTCCAGGGCAAGATGGTGCAAATAAAAAAAAAAAGAGGTGGGTGGAAATCAAAAGGAACAAAAAAAAAAAGGGCACAAGCAGTTACAGGCAATTCTTAAAATGAAAAATTCATGCCCCCCCGTCAGGGCTGTGAATCAACGTAAGAAAACGAAAAATTATATCAAAATAATGAACTTTTCCTTTTTCCCTCCTATTTCCCATCTTAGAAATTCCAATCCTGATCTAAAATTTCAACTGCGATCGCTTTATGTTTTTCACTCACAAAAGAGGTCATGATTTGAGTATAAGGAAATTAAAAGTTGAATAAATGAGCATATGTAGCCCAATGAACCACACCTTCCGGAAAAGGAACATTTATGCGGATTGATTGTCGAGAAGTGCTCTTTAGATGCCTCTTTGGTGGAAGCGTAGCTTTTCGGTGATATCATTGGGCTGCCTTGCCGTCTTTGTATTTCCTAATTTACCTTTGTATTTTCTAATATCTTTTTATCTATGTCGAGCTTGAACCTCGTTTTCCTATTTTAAAAAAAACTCCACCAGAGAGAATTGAATCCGCGACTTTTTATTTACTACATGTAAGTATGTAGAGGCGAAGTCATCTAGGAATTGCCACCTCCTAATAAATATAATTTTTTTAAATAAATTTGTGCTTATAATCCCCAAAAAAAAAAGCTGTAAAAGTAAAGTTCATTCTTTTGCCCCGTTAAAATAAGATTAAGAGAAAGCATAATACAGTTACGCACTTTTCACTTAATGATTAAGAGATTTTAAATTCGATATTAATAAAATTATTCATGTCATTTATTAGATATTTAAAATTTTTATTTTAATATATTAGATTTATGAGTATATTTTGTAACGAGAAAAAAAATGGAAATAATGGATTCGTCCCGGTAGGTATGTGCTTGTGCATTGCATTCTCGCCGTAGCTTTATTTATTTAGAAAAATAAAGCAGCAAAAAGGGTGGAGTGGTGACACGTGGCGGGTGCCGTGACCGCTCGATGAGAAAAGGAAATTCCGTTTCATCATACGACACATAACAAAAGAGAGAGAGAGAGAGAGAGAGAGAGAGAGAGAGGTGTTGGGGTGTTAATGGTGGATTATTGCTGTTGCAGCTGCTGCTGCTGAACGACGCGCGCACGAGTCAACTCAGTCTCAGTGCTTCACAGTCACAGTCACACCTCCCCCCCTCTCTGCTCTAAAAAGCCCATCCCCTCCCTCCCTCCCTCCCTCTCTCCCCTTCACTCATCAGTTCATTCACACACCCTCAATTCAATATAGAGAGAGAGAGAGAGAGAGAGAGAGAGAGATCACGGCAGGCAGGCAGGCAGGCAGGCAGGCGAGCCGCGCTAGCTAAGCTAGCTACTGACTGACAGGCCTAACTCTCTGCGTCTGCGGTGGCGGCGGCGGCGGCCGGCCCCCCTCTCTTTAAATGCTTCTGCCCTTTTTCTTCTTCTTCTTCTTCTTCTTCTTCTTCGTCTGCTTCTCCCTCCACTCCATTGGTCAGAAGTTGAGAATTCAATTCAAAAGCTGCCACAATGGCCGGTGGGCGGGCGAATAGGCGCAATTCCAGTTAGTTTACTTACTACTAAAGCCCTTTTAATTTTGCTCATGTCCAAAAGCCCTCTTACCATCCCACTCCGCACGTGTGGGTTTTTCATTTCGGTCTCAAATTCAATTCCCTCGATCCCTTCCAAATTCCAAACCACAACTTTGAATTCCCCAACTTCTCAAGCGATCGAACCCATTAGGGATTCATCCTCTCCGATACCAATTAATCGGTAACTTACGAGAAACCGATAGGCGATACGTGCCACAAGACCGTGTGTCGATCGGGATCTCATTAGAATTAGATTGGTCGACCCCAAGGTGTACAACACATACACTACTCCAATTTGAATTTGAACTTTCGCACACACACACGCGCGCATATATATATATATATATATAAACACGCACACAGACATATAGATATATGGGTAGGGCGAGGAGGACGCAATGTCGGGCTTCTTCTCAATAGGAGGAAGAAGGGGACGAAGCAGTGATTACTCCTCGGCCAGCTACAACAACCCCCCTGGAGGAGACGAAGAAGATGAACAGCATCATCCTCCTCATCATCAGGTTCCTCCTCGGGAGATCTCGTTCTGGTACGACAGGCCCGATTATAGTCATCACGGGGATTACGTCGAGCAGCAGCAGCAGCAGCAGCAGCTAGATCTGTACAACTACTCCTCGTCGTCGAGGAGGAGGGCGGGCTCGATGGACGCTGATGACAGCACGCGGATGATGATGATGATGTCCGGGGGGATGTCGAGAGGGTCTGCTGGAGGGGCAGGAGGAGGGATATGCTGCCAGGACTGCGGGAACCAGGCGAAGAAGGACTGCGCCCACCAGAGGTGCCGGACGTGCTGCAAGAGCCGTGGCTTCGATTGCCCTACCCACGTCAGGAGCACGTGGGTGCCAGCCTCGAAGCGCAGGGAGCGGCAGCACCAGCTACAACAGCAGCACCAACTGCACCTGTCCCCTTCTCATGCTCTCCCCAGACGACACCGCGACGGCACCGGCACCTCTCTTGCCTCTGCTCAGCACGATCAGTCAGGTATGCTATATATATCTTTTGTGCTTATAGATATAGCTAGGGTTGAAAGTTGAAATGATCCATGTCAAGAGAGATAACCTTAATTGATTGGTTCGCCATGTATTTTCATCATAAATTCTTATCTCCGTGCTTGAAATTTTAAGTGGCCATGACCAAGATGACACCTCAATAAGATTAGTCTCGGCGAATAGACTGAAAATTATAGGAGAATATAATCAAGAATTGGTGTACATTCATTGGAATTTTTGCACAATTAAAGTAACTATAAGAATTCAGCTCAACCTCCGCTTTTGCTCCCGTCTCCTGGATCTCAAATCCTACCACGGGAAGCTAGAGCTCAATCAGATATTATTCCCCATGGTCCCATCCATGGAAAGAGGGATCGGTCAGGTTTTTTTTTTTTTTTTCTGCAGTTATTAGGAGGTTTGTGAGCCTAGAATATTGAAATAGAGGAAGAGGAAAGAAAGTGAAAACTGAACCCATACATTTTGTTTTCCAGTGCACGACGAGTGTCGCTCTATTAAATCTCTCTCTTCTTGTCGAATTCAATTCCTGAGTTGTCACAAAAATAAATAAATAAATAAATAAAAACCTCCAAAGAAAACATGCTAGATCTTTGTTCTTGGTGATGCTTTTTTTTTTCCCTTATATATTTGACTAGCTAGCATTTAGTTGAATATCGTGTGCGTTTGTTTGAAATCTACACCATTAACTCGGCGATGGCCGTATATATACATACACAAAGGCAACTCTTTTCCAACACTGTAATTCCTGACAGAAGAAGACAGCTGCTGTTTCCTCTTTTTCTAAGAATTATTCCTTGGACAAATTCATGTGCTTGTTGGTTTACCTCGTATATCCGGTTCATACAATAACTCTTACATAACTGCCTGTATATCATATTTACATGTTATTGGTGTTTGAACATTCTATATATAATTTTAGACTAGAATATTTCAGGCTCATAAAAAGTATTTATAGGAGATTTACAATGACGAATTCAAAATTCTTAGTTTTGTTCGAGATACACGTGATTTACAGTTCAAAAGAGTACGTAGAATCACAGTCTAAGCAGTGATACCATTTTTTGCATAATGTTTCTATATAACATCAACTTTTTGCTTGGTTGTTATTGAATACTCAAGGATATAGGATGCACAGGATATATTTGTGTGTGTATATATATGTATATCATGTATGTGTATGTGTAAATAGATGTTCAACTCACATGCAAACAGTATATAGGAGAAATCTACATAAAAATTAAGGTCGCTTCAATTTCTTCCACTGTCTTGAATAGTTTCAGTTAAATCATGTTCATGTATAACCTATCTGGTTAAATGATAGTTGGTTGGCTCTTTTGTTGTTTTTTTTAAGAGATAGAGTATTACAATAATTTTTTGGCATTTTTAATATTCTGGATCATATACTTGTGTATATATATATATATATATATTTAAATATATGCATTCGGAACGGCTTCAGCTTTTTCTCCTTTTTCATTTTTTTTATTTTTCCAGTCTAATGTAAACCTCGTACTTTGCTTGTCATGTAAAATCCAGGGCTGGAAGTGGGAGATTTTCCGGCAGAGTTGAACTCACCAGCCATGTTTCGCTGTGTCCGGGTGAGCTCCTCCGACGAGGGGGAAGATCAAGAGCAATATGCATATCAGACGGCTGTAAACATCAGCGGCCACGTTTTCAAAGGAATCCTCTATGACCAAGGACCCGAGAACACTCCTGGTGACGTAGCGCCAGGTGAGAGCTCCTCCGGTGGGGGCAGTGGTGGAGTCACTCAGCCCCTCACCCTGGGAGGTGCTGCTGAGAGTGGCGGTGCTGAGGCAGCACCATTATTTGACCCCTATTCGTCGATGTACCCTCCCCCATACAGTATGGCCGGTACGCAATTTTTCCCTCACCCGAGATCCTAGAAATAATTATTAACTTGTAATCCATGCACCGCGCAAATGTTATTGTTTCTTTTTAGAGTGAAAATTTTATTATTTTTGCTGTTTCTGAATTGTAATTTCTACATATAATATTGTATACTTAATTAGTTCTTTTAGCAATTGATCACCATGTTAATTAGGTATATATGTATTTGATTTTTACTTGATTACTTATAAATATTTCTTGATATTAGATGTAATTCCTTTCGAAAATACAACAGTCTGTTTTGACAATCCGATATTGGAAATGGAAAACTTTTTAAAAGTATGGAGATTATGCTGTATCGATAATTTTATAAACCTTGAAATTTTTAAAAATGCATCTTTTGATAGGAAAAGGGAGAAAAACGTGCACTTTATGAAAATACGGTAAAAACTATGAGAAATTAATTTAAGATTTTTTTGTACATAATTGCTTCGTAGAGAATAATTCTTTCTAAGAATATGAAAGTATGTAACCTTGTTCGTAACATTAAACATCTTCTTTCCCATCATACAAAATATTATAAATAGATGCTGACAAAGTAAAATTGATCAGCATTGTAGTTCTTTGATTGAATAAGATTTTGTTAAGCATAATTAATGTCATTAATCTCATCTGCCTGACTAGCTATAAGTGCAAAAAAATGTATAGTATAGATAGATGGATTCTTAATTATTTTTTTAACTGAATTTATGGTAGTTTTACTATGCGTTTGAATTTTGATCTCGTTTCATGTGGTTGCTTTTGAAATTTGGAAGAGAGCCCCTTTTGCCCGCAATATCAGCGTCGTATCCTTGCCTGCCAGGGCTGTGTTCCATAATGAAACAATATTTGAAAATTGAGGTTTCGTTTGTTCCCCCTCAAACAATATTTGATTAGACGGATAGAAAAGGAAAAGAGAGAGAGAGAGAGAGAGAGAAATGCCACACAAATAACACATTTACATATATGTATGTATATGTCGATAAAAATGTATATATGACTTATTCATTATCTGTTAGCACAAATGCAATGCATGGGCATTATATTTAATTAGATGAGAGTTCTAAATTTCAAATCCCTCGTCACCTACAAACTGGCCGCGTAGAAAAAAGGGGTAGAGAATTTCTGTCAGGGGGTAGTAAGACTGTAATTTTAAACGTGTTTCTTGAGTATTCTCAGTTTTCTTCTCCGAAGATGTAATAACATGCTTTTAATTTGTCCTTGCCCATTTGCTTCTCGGACACTCTTGTACTCTTTGACTTTTTATGTCTACAATTTGTGATATATAGCTAATTTCCTAATATCTAGGCAAGAGAACAAAATTCACTGTTATAAAAATATGTACTAATTCAATGCAGAGTTCACAAGTTCTGGCAAAATTAACTTCATTAAATTTTCTTAAAAAAAATTGACTTTATTAAGAAGGTTTTGTATATTTTTAATCATGTGAAGATATATATTAGTTTACACGAAATTATTAATTTGCTGAAATTAAGTTCTTTTTTTTAGGCAAACAATTAAAATATACTTACTTTAACGAGTGTCAACTAATTGACAAGAAACGTAGCCAACTCGCTTAGCTTTCTCCATGAATATATGCTCCAGATAAAATAACATATATAGTACATGCAACTAATGAGTTAATGAATTTATATTAATATTTTCGGGTTGTCGTGAACTATATTCTCCAGCCATTATATTGAAGAATTGATCCATCTGTCTTAGCTAGCTTCAACCTTGAGCTCATAATTAGAAAGTTTCGGCTGATATATGGGGAATTCTTAGGTCCAGCGGTAGAATATTCAGTCGGGTCCCCGTACGAAATGTTATTCTCGTTGTACGAATTGTTATTTTTCAAATACGAAAATATATCTTACAAACATCAATCGACTAATTTGTACATGCAGTATTGTTTTATACAAAATATTATTCTCCTACAAAACGTTATTATCCAAGTACAAAAACATTTCGTATGGAGCGCAACGATTGAATATTTAGCTACTGAACTTAAGAATTTCGTGCAGATATATTATATATATATATATATATATAAAGCATCAACAAATAAACTACATTAAACAAATATACATATACGTTGTCAAGTCAATCATACGTGAATAAATAGAAACAGAATCACGAAAATCATGCATCGGGTATAACTCTTATGCTCATTAATATAATTTAATTAGTCCTTCTCAACTCTTCCAAAGTATATATTCCAAACACATATATAAATGCCATTTATAAGGTATCTTATGCTAGCTTGATAACCGACTATGTATATATGTCATAGTTCAACTAAAGTTAATTCTAAGCTATCTCGAGAATTCCAAACCGACCGCTCCCCCCCTCCCCGGGGTGTTCAAGCATATGAAAAAATTGATAATTAATTTAAGTCATATCTAATGAAATTAACCTTTAGATTAGATGGTTATGATATTTCAAAATCTCTTAGATATCAAAGCACAAATTCAATACACTGCGCAAGTGTTTGTCACCAATTTAATTAGTTTCGTATTTTGGGCCTTCAAAGCTAATGTAACCCCCATATGAAGGGGAGTATTGATAACTAAATCACGTTGAAACTAATAAGGTTAACCTTTCAGATAAGACTGTTTGTCATATTCCGAAATCTCTAAAAAGAATAGCATAAAGATCATTAAAAATTTTAAATAAAATTATTTTTATTAGTTGAAGTGATTTTTTGCCTAGGGAGATGTCCTTACATGATTCTTACAACATTTATGCTGCGCTTGGTTTCAAAGTAGGATTTTAAAATCAGATTTTGATTTTAAAAAAGAGTGGTATAAATGGGACCCACCATTTGACTTTGTATGAGTTATTTTGTTTTATTGTGGAAAAAGAGTGGTATGAATGGAGCTTACCCTTTGATTTTGTATAAGTTATTTTTTTTTTGTTATTGGTAGAATTAAGTTAAAGTAGGATTTTAAAATCCTACTTTGAAACCAAACAAGTCATTAATTATTGTAAGGTATGATCTATGATGTGAAATGTAATTAGATGAAGTCTAGGTCAATTTAGGTTATTTCCTCATTTCTCTTTTAGTTGCAAAAAATTAGTACTTCTTATGATTTATAGTCTCTATTTGCGACAAAGGGTCAATGTATTTTAGATTGAGACCCGATATTAATTATTGCATGAACATTATAAGATTTATCAGTTTACACATGTAGTTGTCTTCAAAGAAGTTCACCACAAAAAAGACTTTTTTATTGGTCCATTTCATGAAGATTATAATGTACAAGTACTTGCTTATGCATGACGAATTATGGCATGGTGTAAAAGTGCGGGCTTTAGTCGATCGAATTTTCTTGGCCAAAGTATTTGTAAATCTTGTCATTGATGAATTATTTCACTATTCTGCATCAAAATTATATCTCAAGAGATGAAAGTTTGATCTTCCCTTGCCATGTATTAACGGAAAAAAGACCTAATCTGAACAAAGACACCGATAAATATATAAATGAAGATTTTCATTGTCACTTTTCTCATTCTCATAGGCTACTGGATCAGCTTAAGGTGATCATCGGACCCAGTAAAAATGTTGATCTGATAGTCTGCACAGTGCAAGTAAATGTGTTTGATTTAAATGATCTGTACACGTAGAGGTTTCCGATGTACGTTACACGAACTAGTCTATGTCTTCTAGAGAACAGATTGGCGTTTATTTCAGATTCTCTTTACTAATTTGTTGCGTTAGGGAGGCAGCTACACACTCATCGCAAAATTTTTTTAAAAAAAATACCAGCTTACTCATACGTTAGTTGTGATGTGCAGAAAGGGAAAGCCGTCCTTTGTTCTTTTTTTTTTTCTATGGATAAAACCATCTTATACATTTCTTTTTCGGTGTGCACCACCTTGATATATGGGAGTCCATGGCCCCGACTAATTTAGTTTCAAGCCGAATATGCCCATTACAATCACGACTTGAAACCGAGAGACAACTTCTTTTACTTTGAGTTAGTACGTAATCAACCTACCACACTTAAATCCAAAACCTACAAAAAGGAACGTTCATGTCCCTTATTTGGGTTCTAAATGATTCCTCAAACTGTGTCCGAAATGGGTGTCTCTATCGGAAAATTATGGATGAATATGCAACATTCTTACTTTATGAACTTCACAAAAGTGATGCATACAATATATATATATATATATATATAGAGAGAGAGAGAGAGAGAGAGCAGAGAGAACCTCAAATGCAGCAGCCTCAAACAAAGGTCGTCGTCCGTGGCTCTCGGATACTGTTTTGTTCCTCCAAAAGCTTCAGAAAGGTCCATAGGAGAGAAGTAATGGGGCAAAACAAGAGTGCAAATGGGAAAGAGAAAGGAAGTGAAACTTCTTCCTGTTCCAAAGCAAAGGAGAATGGCCAACCAATACTATGTACCAAACAATAATGCACTATTATTATGGTAGAGATATAAAAGGCAGTGGCAGGAATATATATATATATATATATAGCTAGGGCTTGGAATAGGGCTACTATTGATAATTAGGGCATTCCCCAGTCGCCAGTAGCTAGGAGGACAACCGAGCTGTAGGGTGAGCCCAGAATTAGATCATAGCCATAACCCATAAGGCTCTGAGCAGTGCATAACAACTTGCAAATAATAATTGTTTTGTTGCTAAGTGCTCTCTCCGTCTTTGGTGGTGGTGATTTTTTACTTTGTGGTCCCAAACCATATCAACACCTCAAAGCTTCTATTAAGGATCAATTAATTGTTATTGCTCGACTGATTGATTGTAGTAAGGGACCAACCAACCAACCAACCCATCATCTTTATCCGTTTCCGGTGATTTCGGAGAGCATGGCTGTGCGTGCATAACCTGTTATCTGAGTTGCAGTGGTGAAGAAGCTTATCCTTTTGCGAACAAGCCGATGATTATTATCAGCTATATATAAGGCACGAGGTTTGTGCACTTGAATAAAATTTGTTCAATTAATGGAGTTTGTTGCAAGTAATATATGACAGTATGACCAAATAAACGCGAGAATTAGGATTAACTAAAGATAAGGTGATCTAATAAGCAGTTATATATACAGTAACCGATACATCACTGAACGTGTTTCATGAGACACTTTGATAAGAGGACCAGTTAGGTTCTTTTGTTTAATTAATAGCACGAATTCCGATTCCATCTATCAAGATGTTAGTTGAAGTGCCTTTTATGTTATCAGCTGCATAAACACTTGAGTGCTATTCGCGGGGTAGCTAAGCCTCCTAACACGAGCTAGCGATCCGTGCTGATTCTCTGGGGCCAGCAACAACTTTAATATGATGGACGTGTTGAAATTTGTTAGTGAGATGTAAACCTAGGTCTTATTTAGGGCTGTGCATGGGGCGGTTCGGTGCGAGTATGGGAAAAATTTTCGGGGATCTGAAGTGGTCTGATTTTTCTATTTTTATTTTAAAAACCATCCCCGAAAACCGAATCCGAAATCAAGAAGAAAACCGACCAGGTTGGTTATCAGGTAACCTGAATACAACAAAGATTTAAAAGAAGAACTCAATAAAAAACACAAATAAGATAAATTCTTGATTAATCACACAAAACTTTAATATTAATAACTTCACTGAGATAATTAAAACTTCATAGATCATAATAGCATCACTATCACTAGATAAAACTAAACGAGTCCATAGGGGCCAAAGCTTTGTCAAACACAAAATCATGCAAACAACATGAATTCAGGTTGGCTCGGGACAAACGGGTTTTTCAACTCTGAAACTCGAAACCGTATTCGAATCCGAGCTACAAAAAGTAAACCGACCCTAGAACCGAACCCGGTTCTAAAAAATCCAAAGATTCGGATCGGTGCGGGTAGGTCAGCTCGGATTTTTGGGTCTTCCTTTTTTTTTTTAACAGCCCTAATCTTATTGGACCATATACATATATATACTGATGAACCTACACGTCTGTTGCACGTGAAAGGTTTCTTGATTAAGTGGTAAGATATAATACATATAATATGCTAGAATATATAAAAATTAAATTTCATTCGAATAATATGTAATTAATTATATAACATCATTAATAATATGGATAATTGCGCCATATAGCCTAACGTTTGAAGGAATTCTTAGTTCTAACCCAAACTTGATTTTTTACCTGAGATATCCCAACGTTGACGTGTTGGTTTCAAATCTATCCCGACGCTAATTTTTCGTCCAAAATTGACGGAATTGCACATGTGGCACGTTAATTTTGTAACAAGTATCGGGATAGATGTGAAATTAACGTGCCACGTGTGCAATTCCGTCAATTTTGGACGGACAGTTAGCGTCGTGATAGATTTGAAACCAACATGTCAACATTGGGATATCTCAGGTAAACAATTATGTTTGGGCTAGAATTAAGAATTCCTTCAAACGTTAGCCTATATAGCGCAATTAACCCTTAATAATATTATTGTTTGATTTAAAGATACCAAATCAAATATGAATTACTTAATATCATTAATGTATATTTATAATTTTTTATTTTAATAAAACATAATTGATAATATAAAAAATTATAAGTAATTATTTGAATTTTTTGCCAAAATTAAATCGTTTTACTTTATAAAGTTATAGTTAATATAAGAAGTGAATGTATAATCTTTTAATATTGCACATTGCCATACTATTATATGTTTGTTAGACTTTTGAAGTAGTTAATCAAAACAAAAAGAAGGAAAAAAATTTCAATTCTAATATTTAACCGAAAAGAAATTGTAGTAAACAATCATTTTAAATATATTAGTAATTTAATATTCTTATTGTATTGCACATATAATAAAGGTTAAAATAATATAAAAAAGCCTTAGCAGAAATCATGATAATAAAGAGAAAAATGAGTGAATACTTTTAAAGGAAAATGAGATAAAAGCAAACTTAAAAAAAAGTCTAATCTATACTAATATAATGAAGGAACCAAAGTAGTTGGTGTGACTTTCATTCTCCCAAAAATATCCTTAATTAGATATTATAATTATATAAAAAGTCCTGAACTGTTGGAAGTTAACTAACAACTATTCCATTTTTCCTATCTTTTTTTCTCCCTCTCTCTTTCTCTCTCCTCTCTCTCCCATCTCTACTATTTCCTTTAGCATGTCCTTTCTTTAAAATCATAAAAAATTTTGATAATCTATATTATTTGATATATGATATAAAAGTATTGAATATAATTATATTTCTGCAAAAAATTTGATATAGCAATGAAAACAATTACGTTAGTTCAAGCAAGTGCGAGTCTTGATAACTAAGCAGCGCATAGTGCAAGCACAAATCTTGTTGCTTATAATTCTAATTCTTCGTAAAAAAAAATTACCTTGAAAGTAATGAGTAGTTATTGCTAATATTCTTTTGTGTGTAAATCACATATAATTTCAATTTCTTCTCAATTTTCATTTGGGATAAGTACCAAAGAAATAAAGACATTTGAAACCTTTTCTCTTTCAGACCAAATCATTTATCTTTGTATATACAAGACATAATAGTTGTTAACATTTAAATAAGGCCTTTCTAATAATTTGAATATTTTTATGTTTCAAAAGTTAAACCTAAAACCTGTAAATTCTAAAAAATTAGGATAATTACATATACACACATAAAGAGCAAACTTACAGGATCGAAGAGCAAAAGAGAAAGGCAAATCGGCTGATGGTGGTTCATCGGAGGTAATCACAGCTCCTGACGAGGTTTTGGGCAGTGGTGATTGTCGACCAAAGGCTCCTACCGCTCAATTTCCTACTGCTTATGAAAATTTGACCAAGAGTATGAAAACAAATAAGAAAGAAAACGACAAGAGACAATCAAATAATATCTCGGAATAGAGAGGAAAATTTACGATATCCTTAAAAAAGGGAAAAAGATATTTTTTGTCCTATAAATTTGACATTCAGTCAATTTTAATATTATAAGATTTAAAACTACTGAATCAGTCCTATACTTTTGCTCCGTAAGACAATTTCGGTCCTATAAGTTTTGAAAAACACATTTTTGGTCATATAAGTTGGCTTTTAATTAAAATGTGGTCCTATAAGTTTTGAAAAAAAAAGACAGTTTCGGTCCTATAAGTCACGAAATGAACCAAAATTGTCTTACAAATCAAACTTATATGACTAATTCGGTACCTTTAAAACTTAGAGGATCAAAATTAACTAAATGCTAAACTTATAGGACCAAAAATGTCTTTTTTCCAAAACAAAAATAGTAAAATCTATAAAGAGCAAGATATAAAGGGTCACTTGAGAACCATATGTAAATATTCTCTATTAAAAATCTATAAAGTATCAACAAATTCTAAGAGAATGGATATCTTATAAGAAATGACATACCTTTTGAAATATAAAAACACGACCATTGAGATTTTCAAGCAACAATGTCGAGACTCTTTTTAGATTTCTTAATGAACTAATCTAAGAGAAAAGTTTTAGAGGTAGAAGGAAGTTCAAATTATTCTTCATATGTCTATTTGGAAATGCAGCTCTTTGAATAATCACATTCGTTTAGCAATTATATCATTTTACCAAAAAAATCATATTTAACCAAATATGAAATAGTATTTGATGATTAAATTTATCTATACAAATTTGACTATTAAATTTATCTTCTTATTAAATTATAGCTTTCTCTTTATTTTTCCCGTTGAATTTTTATAGTTTTTTTGTTATACTAAAGAAAATATAATTTTATAATAAAATAAAAACTTATGTGATGTATGAATTTCCTTTAGCTCTAGGGGATACAAGAGCCTCTTGAAATGTCGTTTCAAAAATTGTGTCGCTTGTATTGTTTGAATGAAGGACATATACCGAAAGGTACGATAATTTCAAGAATTAATTTGATTTTATTAATTATGTAAAGGGGCAAATTTGTAATATCATTATTTAAGTATGGACAAAATGGGAAGAAAAATTGGAGAAATACCTCATTTTATTTTTGCCATTGAAAGCGCGAAAGGCTGCAGGAGACAAAGACTATGTGAAATTATCCGGCAACAAACATATGATATAACGAAATTTTGAATTTATAAATTGATGTGAAAAACAGGACAAGCGTACCTGCGATAATGGCTAACTCGGTCGAGATGGATGTGTGGGGAAAAATGTCAAAAATTAGTCACAAGAGTTCAAGGGTATTTTTTGAATATTGAATATAAGTATTATGAAAGTATACAACCAAAAGTAACGAACCTGAAAATGTACAACGAAAAGTCACGATGATACATGAGTATTTTTTCGAATAATAAAAATTGGAGAACCACCTCATACATTTATGTATAGTATAGATATATATGAAAGATCATATGCCTAGCTATTGCCTAATGATGTACAATACCGATATATTGTCACAAGACGATCGAAGTGGATTTCTTTGCGAGATAAAGTACTAAAATTTAGGCTTACGAATCCTACATGCGTTTTAGTTGGGTGCTAATCATCAATGGATTTCCTACATGGAGTCGGGACCTCTCTTCATGTGGAGCACGATCCTCCTCTAGCTAGCTGGCTAGGATTTTGTGGAACACAAAGACAAATAGATAGACAATGTTCATTGGGCCAAATATCATATAGACATCCCTGGGAAGAGCGAGACGGTGAGGCAAAGAAAGAATAGCAAGAGACGGAACTGATATCTCCAGTACAGTAGAGAGAGTTTGTCGTAACGCCAGCTAATTTGCACCGTGGTTTAGAGAGGGTTATGGAGATATGGATTATGAAGATTTATTATACAAGTCAATCCAACCCAAACTGCAATTCAAATAAGTTTTCAAAATTCACCAAAAAAGAAGAAGCTTTTAAAGAAACAATGGATATTTTTATTTTGAAATAAAATAAGAAGTTGTTAGGATATGCTACCTAATTAATAAAGGGGTGCACCAGGGAAAGCAAATGGAAAATGATGGCAGGATTCGTCTTGTTTGGCTTAAGAATGAGTTTTGCTTGGCCATTGGGAGCTATTTTGAATTTTAAATCCACCCCTGTTCTCTCCTTTCCCAGCAAGTAGCAATTAATAAGATCAAACCGATTTCATAGTGGAAATTGTGTGCTACGGTTCGATTCTTCCGCCATCTTTCTCTTTTAAAAGGCGCCTCTCGAGAGAAAATAATATACAAAAACAAAAGTTGATTTTTGATATGACTGCGTATGAGACTATGAGAATGAGACTATTATTTAGACTTTATCAAAAGAAAAAAAAAAAAAAGAGATTATTATTTATGTAATTACTTCCGAGAATAAGAATCTTGGGAAAGGGAGTTTAGTTCACTAGTACTCACCCAGCTTTTGCCGGGTAATTACTCCGTATTCAAACCGAGGATTATCCCACTAATGAATATTCTCAACTTTGCTCATTTATCGAAGCCTCACCAACCACTGTTTATGACTTCCATCGACCTACAAGTGATCATCGATCGATGTATCTTAATTGTGATCCAGTCCATGGATGCAAGAATGGGACCACTTCGGTGTGAGAAGCATGTCAGCTGCACATTCAGTGTTCCTTCCGATACTGTGTTACAATAGAAAATCCCGCAACCAGTATGAAAACCCTAAGCTGTGACGACCATCTCAAAGAGATTGTTACAAAATCTTCTGCGACGTGTACCTCGGACTTTCTAATAAGTTACATGGGTAAAAGATTCAAAAGAGGAGAAGGAAAATGAGAAGAGTTGATCCATATCTATCGACCCATGAGCAGCTTTTTCCTATCAGTGAGTTCCCGACGAGGCACGGGGCTTCCCCTTGATGGAGTTCAGGTGCTGGGTCACGAATATGACTCCCATCACGACAATGAGGCACCCCACAAGTGTGCTGAAGAAGAGGGCGCCTGGCTGCCTCGTTTGCACGAACCCGTACACCCCGTTGGAGGTTACGAGGATGAGGTCGGTCAGCCCATCATTCGAGAAGTCCTCCATGACGATCGCGTGTGTGGGAGGTGCAGGTAGGTCAATCGTTGCCTGTATGCTCCCACCAGAGGAGAGGACCACCGCTTCTTGGTCTCCAGCTGCGAGGATGAATTCCTGGGCATCGTGAGAACGGAGTGCAAAGGGCTTCAGAGTAGGGACCACGTTACCGCCCTCCATCATCCCAGACGGAGATGGGAGATTTGTCCACGTGGCACCTGTCTGGAGCTGCCACTGCCAGATTGCATCGTGCCCGTGTATGCCCGGTTTGTAACATGAGACCTGCGGTTCAACACAATCGCACTCCATTTAGAACTGAGAATCAATGATTCCCTTGCTGATCCATTTTTTACAAGAACCGGACCAACCATGAATTTTTTCATAGTTATATTTAATAGATTTACCTCCCCTCTGTTCGTCAAGAATACAACATCTCCATGGCTTCCCCTGCGATGCTTATGCCCATCATTTTTCGGGATCAAAATGGGCGTTGCCACCTCCAAAGAGTTCAAATCATGAGCTCGCCCGAAATTTCTCACAATATCCCCATACTGAAACAAGTTAAGGGGCGAATGCCGGCATATTGAAACATTAAATAGCTGTTCCCTTACAGGAACGCCAGATGTTGCGACTGCCCAACAGGGCCGAAGGACTTCCATGGAACCGCTGACAACAGTCTGCTCGGCACCATATCCACCGACAGCCTGAAGTGAAGAAGATATTAGGGGGGGAAAAAAATTTCTCCCTTTCCCAGTGCAGTGAATTTAGCTAGTCTTATTTGCACGGAAGTAAAGGAATCTAATTCTTAGGAATAGAAAAGTCTAACTAAAGGAGATCGATTCAAGCTTAAAGTGTTGCTTGTAGAAAGAAGATAAAGATCAGAACAATCTAATACTCACCTGGACATGATCGAGAACTCCATCTCCATTAATATCAGCATGGAGGCCACCTTCTTGCAGGTGAAGCTAATAAGATTTTAAACATATTTACTCATCAAAAACCGCACAAGCTAAGATCAATATGCAAACAGTTTGACCTAAATGATGATCATTGAGATAAGGCAAGAGAAGGTAGCTTGCTACAGTTGCTGCATGCAACTTTGAGATTTTAATGAACACAGAACGCATCACACGCAGAGAGTAGTTAGATTACAAGGGTAAAGAAACAACTGCAGCCAAAAGAAATACATGTAGATCAGATAGGAAAAGTTCAATTTTGAACTACGAGACACTCCAGCAGCTCCATATTCGAAGATCAGTCTTCAAATTGATTTATTTAATTCGCAACCATGCCAAACATTATTCAACATATGCTGAAATTACATGACATTTCATGTCATAAGGTTTTGTCATTACCTTACAAACAGTCCGACCAGAGGCCAAATGAACAGCTTCTATCCCTTCTTTCTGATGAGCCACAACAACATTTGGGACCCACCAGAGCTGTGTGTGGTTTGTTATTGTAGGGATGTATTGTGGTAGCTGCACCAAATAAGGAAAAGTATAATTACATACAATTTGAAGAGTGCATCAAAAGATTTAAAGAGGCAATTTGTGGGGATGTATTCAACGCATGTCTAAAGATTTAAAGAGGTATCATCCCTAACAATTATGCTGGGGGCAGAATTAACAGAAAGAATTGCAGGTCAGTTAGGAAAAGAGAGTTCAGGAGAAGGTTGCTACTGTGCAATGGCCAATATGTGCATACATCCCACACCTGCCGGGGGGAAGGGGTGCGAAGGCGTGGGCGTGGGCGTGGGCGTGGGTGTGGGCGTGGAGGTGGGTGTTTGTCTCTGGTTAGGATAATGAGGATTAGAGCAGATAAAAGCTACCAGTCTCAACAATCAATCAAGGATCATATTTTACGGAAGAAGAAATATAAGCAATATATGGTAAGACCAAAGAAGAGAGCTCATGATGTGTACGAAGCTTTTTCTACAAAGATATGGAGCCATACATTTACTCCAAAGACAAGCTGAACATAAGCAGTGATTTAGATCTCTTTTAATCTAACTTTTTGTCCTCTTTCTCCCTTGAAGAAGTCTATACCAATTCAGAGGATTAATATTCTTTAATTTTAGAAAGAATGGCTTGGCAGGACTTTTTTTTCACTTATAAAAAGGACCTGATGTTTCGCACTTCTACTATGTCAATCTGTAATGCTGGTCATTCTATCAGAGTCCTACAAGGTGCACCAAGTTTGGATTAGACTGCCTCTGAACTCAATGATCCAGTCAATAACTGTGCAG
This sequence comes from Punica granatum, assembly GCF_007655135.1. Lineage (NCBI taxonomy): Eukaryota > Viridiplantae > Streptophyta > Magnoliopsida > Myrtales > Lythraceae > Punica > Punica granatum. Next base: position 6,530,442 of record NC_045129.1, read on the forward strand.
CATGAAGTTATACAACAGAAAGAGAAACTGTGTCCTAGCATGTAGCTTACCTTCTTAGGTTTTGACGAACGAGCATAATCTGTAGCTTTTGCAATGATCTTTGACAATTTCTTCGATGAGTCCTTTCCTGGTGGATTGTTTTCCTCAGGCTTGTGATATGGATAGGTAGTAGTTTTTCCAGCTACTTTCTTCACTGTTTTCCTTTTATGCCGTCTGAAATGCGCTAGCTTCAAGAGAGTATCTTCTCTCCTATCCTAATAAACAGAAATTGGAAAGTGACTACCATCCAAAAACAGGGCAATAAACAAATAGCACAATAATTGCTGAGCAAAAAGTAAGATAATTATCTACCCAGTGATGAGGCATAACTCCCAGAATTGATTCTCTAAATTCCCTGCATTCATACTGCAATAGAAAAGAACCAATTATGAATTAGCAATATGGGACAAGTTCCCCATTGCACATGGTATCTTTTTTTTTTTTTAGTAGTAATGTTATAAGACAATGTTATCTTAAGAAGAAGAAGACAAGCCACCAAAATGATCGTGTGCAGTAGCAGGCACACAGCTATGCACATAAGCATTTAAATTTCCTCTCATAAATCTTAGAGGTGACTCATTAAAGAGGTATTTATGACTATTGCATTAAGATGAACTTTCACTATTTCAGCTGCTACCATGCATATATAGAATTGGAGACCAAATGGTTGTTGCTACATCTTTTTCCGACTATATCGATAATAGGAGTGTGAAGCCCCTATACAGCAGGACATATCCATATACATATATATATTTTCATTCGCAAAAGGTTATTGGGTTAAAAGAGTTGATCGAATCTTAAATGGCAAGTTGAATTTCTGAAAACATTTGATAGCCACGTAAGAGACAAGTTCAGTGAGAAAGTCCAACAAAACATACTAGCAAGTTGAGTTTGATAATTCAAAAGGCTGAAATCAGAGGACAAGCATAAGCATGATGCATGAAAGGGAGCAGTAAATGCTAGGTGATTTAAACCATCACTACCTCAATACCACTTATTTCTGCTAGAAGCTATTACACTAGAAGGGAGACCACACCCTTAAGCAAGCAAAAACAGATCAAGAGGATCCAAAGATTACCTCTCCAGGATGACGACTGTTCAGAGCATGAACATCAAGCTTATAATTATGCTGCGGAATCAACTGTGATGGATCTGAAGAATGTGCTTCAACATTCTAAGCAGCAAAACAATATTATAAGTAAATTTAAATTAGAATTACAACAGTTACAAAAGCAACTACTAATATGATAAGCACGCCATGTACATTTAGAAAATCATAGGCCTGGCCATCCTTTCATTACAAAACTAAAGTTAGAGTGAGGGAGGATTAGAATGCAAACTGCCATGTTTTGAAGATGGGAAACATTGAGAGAGTATATACTTTGCGCTAAGACAAGAATGATAAATATGGTGTTTCAGTTCTATTGCTTCTTCTAAGCCCGTCGATTATCTTTTTTGAGCTTTCTCATTTCCACAACATATGGCTTAACTTAACCTGCTGCCAGGGAATTGATTAAAACATAGTTCATATAACAGTCAACTACCCCGAATGGAGATTCTTTTTTTTTTCTTTTTTTCTTTTTTCTTTAAAGCTCCTATACATGCTCTTATTCTTTTAAGGTGATCTGGGCACATGAAGATACAAAGCTGCCAAAAGAAGATACCTATTCACGATAGCAAATGAACATTTGTAAGGGTGATGAAAGATGACTAGGATGAAAACATAAATTCAGGGACTTCAGGAATGCCATTGCTCAAAAGAGCAGATCTGTCTAGAAGAATTTATATACTTTATACTCTAAAGTCTAAATGTCTAATTGCTGCCAAACATCATAATTCTTGTCATTTCGTAAAACAAATGAAATACGAGTACTAATCAAGGTCGTAGAACAGAAAACTTACTTCATTCTTCCTAGTCCAACGAATCGCTCCTGATCGGCCATCAAATGCGTAAAATGCAAAGTGGCGTAAATCCATAATTCCAGAGTTTTCATTAGCCTAAATATTGTACGATAAGTCAGAGAACATCGTAATTTTAAATTACATAACTCCACGAAGCTAAGAAATCAAAATGGCCAAGCAAGAAGCATTAAATAATGCTAGTACGAAAAAGAAGAAAAATGCTACTAACTTATATGGTTGTCCCAACTGCTTACAAGTCATTAATACAGCAGATCTAATTGCTTCTCACAGAAATTATCATGACCAAACAAAACATGAAAAAAACTGAGAAAATGAAATGGCTATACCTCTTTCTCGGTGGCGCTTCTCCTATGCCGTTCTGCGTTATTTTCTGCTACCCCAATTTCTTCAAACGGATCCAACTGAATCTATTCTAACAGAAAATTTCAATTTTCACAAATCTATCAAAAAATTCTAGCAGATGATCAACGGTTGAAAATAAAAAAATCGGCTGGACAATTATGTAAAAGGACTCTGGTTATAAATCTCTATAGCCAGTAAAGGAGTTCAGAAATCTAATCAACACCTCATGTAACAGATAATTCTGTAACACTTCTGATTTGAGGTTGCTTAGGTCTAGAGTTAGTTTCTTAATTATATTGAGGGAAATTCTTTGACTTAAGCTCCAACCCTATTTTGTCTTTTCTGAGTGTGTCGTACTCGTGTCATACTCCAGTTCATTTATGTCGTATTTCAAAAAATAGATTCTTCAAACAGTCGACTGCTTGTGCGTACTGTCGGTTGCATCACGTCTTTTTGTACACAATGCAACCGACAGTACGCACATGCAATTGACTATCTGAAGAGACTGCTTTTCGAAATACAACACAAATGAACTGGAGTACGACACGCTCAAAAAAGAAAAAATGGAGCTGGAGATCCAGCCACTTGAGTGAAGAATTTCTCTTATTATTGATCATTATCTAGTATAAAAGAGAAACTAACATTGGGCTGCATGCCAACATTCTAACTACCAGTCGCTGCTCTAGAAGAAGAAAATGATGAGGAAGAAACATACATGTGGCTGCACCTCCATCCTTCCCCCAACAATGACCAATCCGGAATCTCCATGCTTAAGTGTATAGTTGCTGATTGAAATTGCAATCTCCCTGTGGTGAGCATTATGTGGAAAATCCTCCTAAAAACAATTCCCAGACAAATAAGCTGTCCTGAGTAACATGCTAATGAAGCTTTAACTCTTGGCAACAACCTCCATTACATTCTTGAAAGACAAATACCTGCATATTAACTTCCCATAGTTTTTTCAAATTGTGATCAAAACACATCACAGACCATCCTGAGGTGACCACTACCAAGACTTGCTTCTGCGGTTGTCCATGTCTATAAGAGCGATCAACGACACCTGTTGCCATGGCTACAGGACGTCTCCCTGATGCGATACGGATCTTATCCGGCAACAAAGTCACCTCCGCCAGGACCCGTGCTTCACTGAATCCCTCATCCACCCGCCTGGCATGGGGTTCCAATATCTAGAACACAAAGCGAAACAAGCCAAAACAGATTATTTGTTATATTAGCAACAGCATGCATATTTCAGCTATTCCTGCTAGTGCAAAAAACAGGTTGAACAGATCCTCTGAAAAGAAGAGTACCATATGGAAATTAACGAAGTTTCTAGTATAGAAACTAGTTTCAGTAGTGGACTTCCGGCCTAGGTGCTATGATTTCCAGACCCGGTTGCCAAATTCATGACCTTTGCAAACACTTTCTTTTCACACACCACTGAGACACCATTTCTCCCCACAAGATTCAGACTTTAGCTTTTAGTCGACTTAGATCTTGAATTTAGCTTCGAACAGACAAACGAGGGAACAAGTCATTGCAAGAGCTGGGGGGCAAAGCGCCCAAAGACCTTCCGATCAATGGTAAATTAAGGACAGAGGTGCGGGGCACGTGGTCCTATAGAAACTAAAGCGAAGTGCAACGACTCAAATGGTCGTAGCACAAATGCATGAAGAGAAGCTAAGTGATAAGAGCAAGATAAACGAAGGAAATGAAAAATAAAAGATAAAAAACCTGAATTTTAGCATCGTGAGTGGCCACGAGGACCTCCTTCTTCCCATCGCCGTTGAGGTCAGCGACGAGGGGCGGAGGCAGACGCTCAGCCTCATACTTGATCGGATACTCATCCGAAAGATGTAACCAAGCCTCCCTGAACGAGAAATCGCCTTCATGCTGCATCGTAGGACACGAAATCAATTCATACAGCAGCAGCAACAATCATCAAGAGACTGAGAGAACAAACGGAAAATTGAGCTGATTCTGAGAATCGAGGAGGAGGGAGAAACGCACCTGGAGGGAGAAAAAGATGGCGAAAGCGGAGAGCATGAGGATGGCCAAATCTCGCTTCCTCATCCTCGGAGCTTCCGCTTCTTCCTTGACTCGTCGATGGTGACGATCAGTGGAGAATTCGGTGAACGCGTCGGACTGATTCCGTCCTTCAGCTCAGCTCACAATCGAGAGAGAGAGAGAGAGAGATTGGACTAGCGGAGTCTGCAGAAGTCCAAACCAGTTGGGCAACTGAATTAATGGGCTTGGGCCTTCGGGTTGCCCGGTCGGCCCATTTAAGTTTTGTAAATCCGAATGGGAAATCGACTTCGGTGCAAGTCGTGTCGTGCTATTTACGGGGCACCTCGTACGATCCGTTGGGGGAGCCCTGATGAATAAGCACTCGAAGCATGATATGTCGTTTTTATATGACCATGGGACACGAGTGGTTAGATCAAATGTGGCGCGAAATGGAGGAAGAGGAGAGACGGAGGAGACAAGTGCCGTGTAGATCAACGATCAAATGTGGAGGAGGCTTGTTCGTTAACGTCACTTCTAGTGGGACTAGAGTGGACGGCTGTTGCGATGAAGTGTCATGAGATAACAGTCGAAGTCCGATCACCAACATTTTCATGAGCATGTTCTGTTATGAGTCTTATGTTGATCTAACGATCCTAAGAGAGTAACAAACGATTTATATGGATTAGATTAAGAATATCGTGACTTTTTTTTTTAGTATGAATTCTGATATCCAAAAATCCAATTGGGTTACAATTAATTTAGTAAAATCAGGTTAATCCACTAAGAGATAAAGCTCTCATGGCGTGAATTTTTTACATTCACAATTACTTTTAAATAGCAAATCTTAAATTTTTATTATTTGAGAAATAAAAATAAATAAATTAACTGTAAAGTAAATCATATTTATATATGGTATTGTATTTAGGAGTGTTTATTATTTGAAACATTCTTGAAAGTACATTTTTAAGAATGTTTTGAAAAATAATAAGGTTTTTATCGTTTAGTAAAAAAACTTGTTATTTAATAATAATGTTATTATATTCAAAATAATTTGTTTTACAAAATCTATATATATATATATATATATCTTATAAAAACAAAAAAAAATTATAGACAAATATCCGACTCATAGTGACGTGACATTTCGATTGACTTATGCAATTGGCCCCTTTTAAGGGACCTCCTTAGAAGTTTATCTCTTACATAAATGTTACTAATATCTAAATTCTAGAAAAACCTTCCTAGCGAAAATAAATAAAAAATAAAATCCATAAAACCCTCCCCTCCCTCCATGGAGAAATGGAAACGGCTAACGGCCCAAAGGAGACATATGCTCTATCAAAATTTGCCGGGAAGCAACCGCCACCGGCCGAACAGTAATACATCCATCTCCGATGCTGCGCAGCCCCAAATACACCCCTCGCTGGCTCATTCCTTCGACTCCACTATTCCGACGGCTCCTTTCCGATTTCGCCCTTCATCAAGCTCGTAAAAGCTCCGACGAGGAGGATGATCCCAAGTACAGGATCAGAAAGCAGGACCCAGAAGGCCAATACCTGCATCTGCACAAAAGCAAGGGCCAGCACATCCTCACAAACCCGCGAGTCCTCGACGTCATTGTCCGAAGGGCTGGTGTTGGACCCACCGATACAGTCCTAGAGGTCGGACCAGGCACCGGGAACCTCACCCTGAAGCTTCTGGGAGCCGCACTCAGGGTCGTGGCAGTTGAGATTGACAGGAGGATGGTGGATGTTCTCATCAAGCGCGTGGAGGATCGTGGTTTTGGGGATAAGCTCACTGTGAGTTGGGTTCGTTTGCCTTGTGTTTGATAAAATGCCCCACAGAAGCTTCTTCCTGAACCTTTGGCAAAAAGATTTTAGTTATGATTATGAGCTTACCTTTTGTTTGGATGATATATCATTAAATGAGAGTAGAAAAATTACAACTTTGCTTTGTCTGGTCTCTCGATAAGCGACGTCAATTGATTCTAGTCAATAAGGTGATGAATGCGATCGAGAATAAGTGAAATCATTGTATGAAATGCGACTATTTGATATGCCGAACATCTACCATTGTGTTCAGGTTATACAGAGAGACGCACTAAAGGCTGAATTTCCTCCATTCGATGTTGTCGTGGCCAATATCCCATATGGGATATCATCCCCTCTTGTGGCAAAATTAGTGTATGGTCCGAACCAGTTCAGGAATGCTACACTTCTGCTCCAGAAGGAGTTTGCGAGGAGGCTGCTTGCAAACCCAGGAGACTCGGAGTATAACCGTTTGGCTGTAAATGTGAAACTAGTGGCTGACGTGGAGTTGGTGATGGATGTGAGCAAGAGGGACTTTGTCCCGGTCCCTAAGGTCGACTCTTCGGTTGTAATTATCAGGCCGAAGGCTGAGGTACCTGCCGTTGATCTGAACGAATGGTGGGCCTTCACGAGGACGTGCTTTGGCAAGAAGAACAAGACCTTGGGTGCGACTTTCAAGCAGAAGAGGAAGCTCATGGAGATCTTCAAGACTTCAAAAACAACAAGTTATAGGACCGGGGAATCAAGCTGCGGTTTCGGTGAAGAAGAGGGGGTTGATTGTGGCGAGGAAAGTGAAGGAGAAGACTGCTGCCCCGTGTTATCCGTCTCGGAAGGAGAGATAGGTTTGTTCAGGGAGAAGGTTGTTTCAGTTCTGAGGTTGGACGGCTTCGAAGATAAGAGACCTTCGAAGTTATCGAATGATGAGCTGCTGCATTTGCTCGGGCAACTAAACGGTGCTGGAATATATTTTCATGGGCGTGGACAGCTGCATATCACTGAAGATGCAACCTTAGCAGCAACCTAGTATTCTTGGTTGGCCCGATGTATGTCAATATCTTCTGGATTTATCTTGCTCTGTTTCCTGGAAACAGGTCAGGATGTAATGTCATGCCCTTTCCTGAAAGGAAACTGAGGAATTGATTTAACCTATGCCAAGCCAATTTTAAGATGAGCCTCGTCTGGCCCTTCTATAGTTTGGTTTTCGCCAGTCGGTTACTTGTATGATGTGATTACTCGACAAGTGATTTCCATAGGTTTATGCAATTTCCTCGATCTAACTGGTGCCATATACCAGAATAAAATGCTCATTTGGATAGTGTTGTTGATTTATGCCCTGGTTAAGACACCCAGGTTTTTGATAAGACCATATCCTCAGTCAAGTGATGCTGAAACACAGATATATTGATCCAATCGATGATATGAGTGACTTGAATTTTGAAGTCAATGGCCCCATATTGTGAAATTAAGCCAGCAAAACTGGCTCATAACATCAATGATCAAGTATAGCCTCATACTGATATCGGGCGTTTATGTAGGGACTTCATGTCATCTGATCGTCGCAAGATGCATCTTGTTGCTTGTGATTCTATTACTAGACCTAGGCATATTGGCGGATTGGGTATTTGACGTTTCCAGGATTTTAATACGGCTCTGCTTGGTAAATTAGGATGGGGTCTGATTTCCGGTCCGTCCTCCCTGTGGCTCAGGTTGCTACATAGCAAATATTGGGGGAGGGAGGCCGCAGACCTTACTCTGAATACTCGACCCTCTGATTCTTGGCTCGGGAAAAATATCACTCGTGCTTGGAATGAAGTTTCTGGTGGAGTTGGCTGGATTTTGGGGGATTGTGGCCGTGTTCGATTCTGGGAGGACCAATGGATCCTGGGACAGGAACCCCCGGAGAAGTCTGTGCAGCACATTCCGGTGGATTCTCGCTTTCGTACGGTCCATACTTTTGTCTCTGCTGCTGGAGATTGGTTATGGGATTAATTTGCTCCTTTTCTCGATAATACGACCCTTCTATGCATCGCAGGTGTTCGTCCTCCATGACCTGATCATGGTGCTGAAGCAATCTTCTGGAGATTTTCATCTAGAGGCGACTATTCTGTTTCATCTGCTTACGATATTCTCACCGGATTCTCCCATCCACCGCGGAATCCAATTTAGAAGGTTATTTGAGGTTGGCCAGGACCCCAACGTATTCGGCAGATCCTTTGGCTCGTAGCACATGACCAGCTTCTCACTAATTCCTTACGGGTTAAATGTCAACTTGCTTCATCTGCCTTTGTTCCCGATGCAACGCAGCAAGTGAGACCGTCCGCCACGTCTTACGTGATTGTTTTTATGTGAAGAACACCTGGGAGACACTTCTCAGCCCTTCGTCTTGGCAGCTCTTCTTCTCGCAGCCCCTTCGGATTTGGCTGCTTACCAATCTGCGACTTCGTCCGTGCGCTTGTCCAGAGGATTCTTTGGATTGGTCTACCATTGTTGGTGTTGGTTGTTGGCAGGCGGAATCTGCAGATTTTCCAGGAAGGATTTTCTTGGCCAACTAATGCTGCTGCTCGTTTGATTGAAACTAGCAGGAGTATGTCACTCCCTTGCCTCAGCCCTACTGATTCAGGCCCGCCTCGATCTTGGCAACTGGTACGATGGCACAAACCACCGGAGGGTTACTTCAAATTGAATTCGGATGGCGCATCCCGTGGAAATCCGGGTTTAGCAGGTCTTGGTGGCATTATTCGTGATGAAAAGCGGTAATTGGGTTAGTGGATTCATGCAGAATATCAATATTGCTTCTTCGAGGATGGCTGAACTTCAGGGTATTCTTACTGGACTGAGACTTGCATGGTATTTGGAATGCCGGCGACTCTTTCTCGAAACGGATTCATTGGTGGCACGAGACCTTATTTTGGGCCGGACGCAGCTGCTGTCCTTTGCTTAAATTGCTGATATCAAGCAGATGCTTGTTGAAGATTGGGAGGTTTCGATTCACCGAAGGGAATTCATGTGTGGATTAGTTTGCTTGCCGTGCCGTTTCTTTTCCTTTTGGTGTTCATGTTTTATCTTCAGTTTCTAATGGGTTAGGCGACATTCTAGAGGTCATTACTCTCCATTTCTATTCTCTTTAATTTCTTGTAGGGCTTTCGCCCAAATATTACCAAAAAAAAAAGGAGTATAGCCCCGATTCCACATTGTCATCATACAAATCACTTAAAGAAGTACTATTTTTTTTTTTTTGGAGTTACCAATTGTACCTTCCAATTCCTTCTCCACCAAGCAAATGGCCCTTTTCCAATCATTAGATCTAAGTCATGCCTGCTTTAGCATTCACTTTAAACGTGCACGAAAATTTCCTTGTGTCTGAAGTCGGGCAACTCAACACTCGTCACGTCTGGTTCGAAGGAATGAAAATGTTTGGTAATAGAACCATCTCGTCAAATTGAACCATCCCAACTAAAATTGCATTTTCAATCTTTATATTGTACATGTTACAAGACCTAAGTGATTAGTAGTTTCATGAGAGATTATTGGGTGATCCTATCTCCCCATATGGTATGAGGAAGAACCAATTAAATTGCAATAAACTAAATAATAAGTGCTAATCACTCGATTAATTGTGACAAGTCTTCTTAATTGGAACAATCTTATTGGTTCTTCCTCACCACATCATTATGAGGTAGGATCATTCAAAATTTTCTCGTAGTTTCATCAAGAATGAAATACATCGGAGATTTTCATAATGAGCTCATGTTATCCATCCTCGGAAAGAACATGGAAACAGAAAGAGCTTGCATAGTCGAACGGTAGAGCAGAGATTGAGTATCCAATGCAAATGTTACTGAGCAGTAGCCAATACGCAAAATAACCTTAGGATTACAGTTTGATCAAATTCATCAAGACACTTTATGTACATGGACCACTCAATTAGCTAATCATATAGTAGTCAACAGTGTGACTCTGATCGGAAGCTTCCTCTTCATCTTGACAGTCGGGAAGTATACGATCTCATCATCTTCAGCTGCCCAGCTGCACAATTGGATAAGAATTCATTATTAGGTTGATAAGTTTCGAAGTTAAACTACGAATGCAAGAAGATATGAACATCTTGCATGAAATATTTTTTGCTCTCTCAGAATTAACAGAAGAGAGGAACATACGAGTAGGTGGTGACAAAGTGATGAAGGAACACTGAGATTTCAAGCCTGGAGAGTTCCAAGCCGGGGCACAACCTCTGCCCGCCACCGAATGGTGTGAAGTTACTATTGTTCACCGCAGCTCCGGTTTTCTGTGAGCAAGAATAAAAGCGGAATTTAAACCAGTTTCATAAGAAGATGCTTCATTAGCTTCTGCTAAGTTCGCTAGCTGCACTATGCCTATTTTCACTGTTTCCTGCTGTAACTGAGTTTAGAATTACAAGATCCGATTCTCATTGTTACTTTTCAGATAAAAGTAAAGGAAAACCGAGCTTAAGATGAAAACTGCATACCTCCCATCTCCATGGGTTGAAATTGTAAGGATTCTCGTAATTCTCTTCATCCATGTGAACAGAAATGAATGATGCCAATACACACCACCCCTGTGGTATCAAGTATCCTGCATAACCACAAGAATAATTGTAAGAGTTTCATATGTCTGGTGATTTTATCATTTTGATATGATAATAAACAATAGAAGCACACTCAAGCGACACACTAACTAAGCTTATAATACACAATTCAAAAATGTACCACTTCTGCACCTTTGATTTCCACATCTTTCGTGGATTTTCGCCAAACTGCATTGATAATATTCGCAAGTCGCAATGTTTCATTGATAACCTAATGGAGATAAAAAGAGGGTATGTGAGCTCTTGGTCTTTTTATACTTGTCGGACAAAATCACATAATTCACAGCAACTTGAAATAATATTGGTTCTGGAAACTTTTTCCCAGGTCTCTTTTCTCGCCGTGTTTCTCTTTTTGAAGGACAAGAATTGCAGCATTTGGAGGCATACATTTTGAGTAAAGGGCAAAGAAATGTAGTCCATCCAGGAATATTCCTCCAAGGATTCGGTTTTCTGTCTCTTCAGCTCCATGTTTTCCTCCTAAACAACATTAAGATGAGCATCAGAAAATGTCGATGATAATATCAGCCGAAAGTTTACGATCAACAAATTAACGATCCAAGTTTCTTAAGCAGAACCTAAGCATGCGATCTTTACAGGTTCCATGGCAGGAAAACATATGTTTGTGGCCTGTAGTTTTAAACAGAGCCAAGGGCAAACTTTTACCTTAAGCTGCTTCAGAGCTTCAGGGGAATTCGTTAGGAATTTGACTGCTAGTGTCATGGCCATGGGAACCGTCTCTTCTCCTGGGATCATCATCTCTATAATGTTCCCACAAATGAAATCTGATGAAAATCGCCTACTTTCGTTTGCCTCATCAGTATCGTGCAGAAGCACATCCAGTGTGTCATTAGTTTCGCCATTTCCATCCAATTTCTGAACAGAAATTTTCCGTTCCTCCACGATTCTTTCCACCACCTTGAGCAGCCGCTCTTTGGCCTGCACATAAGAGCCAAATCTCGATAAGAGCAGGGCATCCCCTTGACATTTCTTTTATCTCAATGTTTACTCTTTATCACCTTCAAGGATTTATATAGTCTTGTTCCGGGAAGTTTAATAGGTAAACAAATCAACCCTTTGATGAACTCTTCAAATTCTCTGCTCATGAACTCGAGCTCTTCGCCCGGGCCAATGCTCATTAGCACTTTAACCAAAATCCCAAACGTTATCTGACATACACAAAGCAACAAGTCCACATTTAGATCACCGGTTCAATCATTAATCATCCAAAAGCACAAACACATAGAGGGGGAAAGAGAGCAAGGAAGACCTGTTTGATTTCTTCTTGGAAGAGGATGGATCCATCCCTATCACCCCAAGAAGCCATGGTCAGTTTGACTGAGTTCTCGATGTCTCTTACTATCTGAGATTTGAACTGCGGTGACCTAAGGAATCCTCCGATCAGGGCATGGAGCCTCTTCTGAAGGCTTCCATTCATTTGGAGTATGGAATTTTCGCCGAGCAATTCTCGGATTGTTTTCGGGTAGGCAGGCACAAAAGCGTTCCTATGGTTCTGGAGGATCACCTTGTTCAGCTCTGAATCCGTGGACACGATGATTGGAGTTCCCAATATGTGCGACTTGAACACCTTTCCATACCTATTGACAGAACCAGAAATCCCCAACACCAGTAATCATATCTGACATGACCCGATAATCTTGTTTGAACTCAAGAATGGAGTTCTCTCACAGAAAAGCCAAATGCGAAACATCATTGATGGAAGTCTAACAATCATTATGAGATTTCTATATCATTTATGGATTCCATTCCATTCTTCTATCGCTCCATCTCACCAGATAGATCACAAACGTTTTTCCAAAGTGATGAAAACGACCGAAGTAAAAAAATCAGATTACGACATACTGAGGCCACCATGACATAGCACAAACCAATGATATCATCAACAGCTACAGAATACAACAACCAGGAAGACAATAGTCCTCAAAAATTTTAACAGTACAGGTGATCTATCCGAGACCGTACACTGCAAGAAACAAAACACAGAATTGAGCAAAGAACGGATAAGAAGACGAGGAGAGGACTGACAGAGATTTGCGTTTGTCCATGAAGCTCACAGGTTTGGAGGAATAACCGCAGGCAATGAAGTCAAGAGTTTCTCCGATGAAAGGCCAGCCGGCGCTTCCTCTTGGGATCCCCTTTTTCTGTAACCTTCTCTTCTCCCTTTCGAGCCAAAACCAATAACACATCACAGCAACACAGCCCATAATCACAACCCACCAGCACTCCATTGCTTCTCTCTCACCAATCCTCCAATCTCCTCTCCTCACACAAGCACCATGAAAGTCTGTTGATCAACAAAGCTTACCTGCCCCAACAAAGCAAGTCTCACATCATAAAACACAACTTAGTACAAACACATATGCACATGAATATGTAGTCAGCAGTCTGGTCTGGTAATTTCTGATACGACCCGATGCTAACACTGAACCTTCGACGTGACATGGATACCCAGAACCGCCAGCAACTACAGAATCACGCTTCCTTTTATTCATTGAACATATGCTTGGAATCTAAGAATATATCTGAGCATTTTTCAAGTTAATAAAGGAGGGAGATTGGGCAAATCTTGGATGCCTGCAACTATCATTAATGGTGGTGGGGGGTGTCTAGGAGTGACCATTTTTGGCAGAGGAGAGTGCACTACACTCTGTTCCTTTTGTCTCCATTCCATTTAATCTTTGCTGCAATATAGATTTTATTATTAGATTTAGATTAGACCTCAAGGCAGGCACGCTTGTAACATTCATGGAATGTGGGCCCACCGGCCCTTTTCCCCTCAGTGACCCCATAAACCTTTTTCCATTTGGTCAATCAGTGTGGCGCCTTCAATTGCTAATGGTGGAAAAGGAGATCGCAGTGAGGCTGTCAATGGCTATCATGCTTTTCAGGTAGTTATGTTACTGCAATCAATGCTGCTACCATATATGGCTTGGAGATACAGAAAGAGTTGTACTAGGAAAGTTATCGCTTGTCTAGTGTCAGCCACCCCCTTATCTGGTGTGACCGCAGTATATTACTCCGGGTCACACATCCATGAGGTTCCGTAGTATTCATTCGACAGGGACCGTTGGATTCCTCTCGATTTCGTTACGACATCGTGGACGTTGTCGACCGCGACAGTCGAGGCACCATCCTTGATTCTGCACAAGCCCAGTCCAGTACTTGGGCTGAACTACTTTGCCGCAGCTTAACCCTAGCCCTTTGCACTCGCATCGGAGAGTCGGCCAATTATGGGCCTGGATAGCTCTCCCAGGCCCATCAATTCATGTACAGGAGTGTCCAGGTTGATGGGCCCAACGTGCTGCCTTGGCCCTGCCCGGCCCGTAAACCAACACAAAGTCCATTATCGGCCGCGCCGAAGTGGGGGAGGAGTTCTCAGACAATATGACGACAAAGAAAAACTGACGGGAATCATCGACTTTCCGGCAGAAAATTGAATCGGAGACAGATTGCTTAAATCACCTGAACGTGAAGCGGTTGGACTCGACGAGGCGCGGCGGCGGGCAGCCTCGAAGCTCAGCTCCTCCCGGCGTCTTCTCTCTCTGCCTCCAGTCTCTGTGTGTGAAGCTGAGGCCGAGAGATAGTAGAAAGGAACAAAACTGGAGGTTTTAAAAGGCGAAGTTCCGGGCAGTGAATGAGTGGACAGCCCGCACGAGTGGAAGGGTCGGAACTGCCGCTAGGAGACATTTGCATTGAGGTTGAGACGGTGGGCCCATCTTTCTTTTTTCTTTTTGTCCATAGTGTTAATAAGGTGGTGTTTGGTTCGATTATTATTAGTCTTTTTCGGAAACACAACGGATCCCGATTAATCCAGTTCGAATAGACCTATTAAGTAGTAAATGTCTTCAATTGAAAAGTTTTCTTCATTCACAGACTCAAACTTGAAATTTTATTTAAGAGAAATAAACGTCGAACAGTTTGAAAAAACATTTATTATTTGTTCTTATTGTTAGGATATTACAAATATATTGTAATAATATTTTAGTAATATAATTCCCCCAAACGATATAAACCTAGCTACCTAATTTTTTTTATTATAAATGAGGTTCAAGGTCTAATATAATGAAAGATAAATCTTAAATAACTAATAAAGGGACACATGTAATCCCACTAGGTATTGAACATGCGACCTCTAGGTTAATAGACGAGAGTGTGCTCCACTGCGCTACGCCATTTTTTTAACTACCTGAATTTAGCATCCAGCAAAAAAAGAAAGAATAACAAATTTCTTAATATCATCATCACTTATACTATGAATATATTCAACTAAAACAATCTATGTGATATATTTCCTTAATAATTATATACAAAATTCTTTAGTGTAAATGATGATATGGCAACAAAAGAAAGTAAGGTTTAGGTTTTTAAACACGTAACAATGAGAGGCCAGTTTGGGATTTTGTTATTATATAATTGATATTAATATTTATTGATATTAGATTGTTGGGAAAGTAAGTTGGGGAACGTCGTATTTTCAAGAACATTACCTTATTGGATTTGGTAAGTACATTATATAACTGGAAACATATATTTTTTGTTGGAGATAATTGGAAAAATACATGGTAATGTAATATTTTGATATTTGACATAAAAAAAATAGATTGACGGAAGTAATATGTCATTTTACTACAACGCTCTTACTCAATAATTTAATATACTAGTAAAATAATTAGAATTAAAACTGTAAATGCTCAAAAAAAATTATATATTATACCTTCTAAATAACAATATTTTGCAAACTGATGACCTTTTATAAAAAATTAGGTTTTATTTGGGAATTGAGTAATTTTTTTAATCTACTCCACTTAACTCTACTTACCTTTAATTCAACAGCACAATTATTACCTTTTCCCTTTTTCTTCAATTTTTTTTATCTTAATTATCATTCAATTCAATTTTTAGTACTAAATTCTTTCAATTATTCATTACTTTTTTTCCATAATTCAACGATATAATCATTACTTTCTCTCAACTATTCATTACTTTTTCTCATTATTTAACAACACAATTATTACAACTCCAAATAAATATTATTATTTATATTTAGAAGGAGTGGAGACTCTCCAAACAAAGCCAGACCTTTCGTAGAAAAGACTTCCCACCGAGTGAGGGAAAATTTTGAGGCACAAGGTAACTCGAATTGAGATTTTGAGGCTCCAAATTCCTCCTAAACATGGAAAAGAGGGCGAATTTTTCGTGGGATTCCCCAAATTCCATAAACAATCCCTCCAGCCAAACAACCTCAAAAGATTTTTCTTTTTATCCATATACAATTATAAAAACTAACACGATGTGCTTGCAATGCATGACCTATCGTGTCACAACTAAGAAGGACATAACCAGTGATACAATATCATATTGCCACGTCGCTTTTGAAAACTGAAATGGAAGACCATAAGTCGCATATTTATATTTTACATTCGTCATAAATTAAATGTTATTGATATTATTATTATTATTATTTATAATGTAAAGATACAAACTTAACATTTTGCCAATTTCTTAAGGAAAAAAAAAATTTCTTCTAAAATATTACATAAAGGTTGAGGTTTTCGAATGAAAGGATGCAAGATTATACGATTGAGAAGGTAATCAATGCTTGGTATACGTTGCATCTCCGGTCTGATACACATCTCTGTTGCAATTAAAATTATTTTTTCTTTTACTTGAATTTTTTAGAAGTGATTTGCTCTTATACATCAGTATTTTTCTTGGAGAGGGTTCTGCCGAACCAGAATGGGCCAAAGTATATAATTGGGATCAATTGAACGAGAGTATGTTTCCCATCTTATCATTTTTCCAAGTTTATTTCTTAATTGTATGTTACTAAATTCGGGCCATGTAGAGATTGAGGAGAAGAGGCTTTCAAGCATTATATTCGATGGGCTTTGATGAAGGGCAAATTGTTGAAGAAGTGGTTTGAGTATTCACTCACTGAGCGATACCTTACCAAAACTCTAGCTTGATAGGGAGAGACATTCATCATGATTATGGAAGAGATTACAAACTTCATACGTCATACCACATTACTATTTTCCATTAGACAAGTATTAGGAATGTTAGTTTAAATTCGAAATGTTTGTTTGTTCGTTAATATAAAACTATGATAGTCATGTCACTTGGAGTCACCACCAATAAGGACGTGACACGTGACATAATTACGTACCAAATCAGATAAGTTCTCATTAATCAAGTGGCATGTATCTTTTTCAAATTGTTGCTGACTTGAAGGGGAGAATTCTGTCCACTCCTAATCTACTCCTCACGCTGCCCAGTTGTCGTTATAGATCAATTGTGTATCTTTTCCAAGTATTTGGGTTTCCTTTGCTTAGGTGAGCTCTCTTGGATGAGTGTACATTGTCAACTTCTTGAATTCTTAATATCATCATCACTAACCAAAAAATAATCAGGTGAGTCTTTTAGCTACGTATACAAGCTAATGAATATATTCTTTGTTGGCTATTATTTTTTCACTTTATTGTCTATCTAAATTATTTTTCATAAAAGTCCAAGCAAAAAATAATAATTCATAATTGTTGTCTCAATACTATTCAATCATTATTTCCCTAACTCGAGCTGCTAGCCTGCGCATTGCACTGGCCTTTCATCTAGTTCTCCTAAGAAATAGCTCATTGATGTAGGAATTCTATCATTTATTTAATTGCATAAACAATTCATGAGCTCGTCATGATCTTCAGTCAATGCAGGACTCACCGCCTAAGTGTTAATCCAACGGACATCGAGCCTCACGATTCACGAACGTAGTCGTACTTGATATATATATATATATATATAATCACCTCGTAAACTTTCCCAATTGCGATCTTATCCCCCCACAGTCTATCATAATGATTGCTCAGAATTGTTTTTCTTATAATAGTTAAAGGGCGTGACACGTGCCAATGCCCTATTTGCTACTCCTACAAGAAAGTCAAAGCAGCCGCCGTTGACTTCCTACCACCATCTCATCACCTTCCCCATCTTGCCTTGGAGAAGAAGCACACAGACCCGAATACACCTCTCTCTCAACTCCGTCTCCGGGTCACAGGCACAAGGAGAGAAGATGAGCATGTTCCAGTACGAGGTTAATCACCATAGGATCAAGACCAACGGGATATATATACATGTGGCCGAGCTCGGGGAACCAGGTGCCCCGCTGGTTTTGCTCCTCCATGGCTTCCCGGAGACGTGGTACTCGTGGCGGCATCAGATGAGATACCTGGCTGATCAGGGCTACCGTGTTGTGGCCCCTGACATGAGGGGTTATGGTGACTCTGACTCTCCGCTCAGCCCCGAGTCTTATACTGTCTTCCATCTCGCGGGGGACGTCCTTGGCCTCCTCGACCACTTCGGTGAGCAACAGGCATGTCATATATGTCCTTCGACTCCTTTACCTGTCTATTCGTTTCAAGCATCAGTAACCAAATCAAGATCAGTACTTCGTATTCGATGCATCTGAAAACGTCAATATATTATACAGAAAATCAAAACTATCGGGTCATTTCGGGAGGAAGCAATCTGAAAGAAATGTAGTAGAATAATTGCAAAACATATTAGTAGTTTCTGCAAGTGCAGCGATTCCATTCCACTGCATTTCTTTCGTTTATACCAGATTTACATGAGAACCGATCTCCATAATCGGGCAAACTGGAGCAACCGAAAGGAAAACTAATGGAAATTCGAACTAATGTGAAATCTCTTGGAATAGGCATTTATAGTGGGGCATGACTGGGGAGCAGTGGCGGGATGGTTCCTAAGCCTGTTCAAGCCTGACAGGGTAAAGGGTCTAGTGGCTCTATCAGCTCCCTACTCGCCACGGTCTCCGGACATCAAGACTATCGAATCCTTCAAGCAGTTAGGAGATGGCTTCTACATTTCTCAGTTCCAGGTAAGAATACGACGCATTTCTGTTAAAACTGTAAGGAATAAAAACTTCTCTCTTCCCGAGTTGCACAGAAAAAGGTTGGGTTCACATACATGAGAAGTTCGTATTCTTCTTGTAACAGAAACCAGGGAGAGCAGAGAGGGCTTTCGCGAGGTACGATTACCTCACGGTGATGAAGAAGTTCCTTCTTATCAACAAGACCGACATATTGATAGCTCCTCCGGGCATGGAGATCGTGGACTACTTGGAAACTCCATCGCTGCTCCCTCCTTGGATAACTGAAGAAGACTTGCAGGTTTATGCGGACAAGTTTCAGGAATCAGGCTTCACCGGTCCTCTCAACTACTACCGGGCTATGGACCTGTAACTGCTCTAACTTAGCACCAAACTTTTCAAGAATAAATATTGGAAATTGAAAACTAGTAACAACCTCCATGAGCTTTTCATCCATATAGCTTAAGGGACTTGATATTGAAGTTGACAGTAATTCTAATACCAGCAGTCTTGAGCTCTCTCTCTATCTCTCTCCCTCTCTCTACCCCCCCCCCCCCCCCCCCCCCCCCTATCTTTTTCACATGGAAAAGCATCACTTATTTATTCTCTCCTGGAAAAATAATAACAGGAATTGGGAGCTACTAGGACCGTGGCAAGGATCAAAAATTACAGTTCCGACAAAATTCATTGTTGGAGACAAGGACATGGGATTTGAAGCTGCTGGGACAAGGGATTATATTCAAGGAAATATCTTCAAGAGCATTGTCCCTGATCTCCAAGTCGTTGTTCTAGATGGTCACCACTTCATCAATCAAGAGAAAGCCGAAGAAGTCTCCTGTGAAATTCTTAGTTTCTTCCAAAAACTCTCTGCGGTTTAACTTCTCATACAAATTTTGTGGCGACGTCATCGGTGGAGTGGGAGGGATTGGCCCTCATATATGTTGATAATGGAATGGTTATGCATTGGATTTGCATTTACTACCCAACTCTAAAAATCTTGGAATCGCAACCACAGTGATTTGGGGTATGATGTGCTAAGTTAAGCTGCATTCATACCTTAAGAAGCAGGGTGTGGGAGAACAAAGCCTTTGTTTCCGAAGGCACTCTTAACAATAAAAGTCCACAGGGTTTTTGATATCTAGAGCTTGACATCCGCTGCGGACAGCTGCACCACAAAAAAAGAAAACTAAGTCATGCCATTGTTTTTTATCGAGAAGGAAAGACATAAAGTATACATTGGCTTTTCGATGCATGATTAAGAAGAAGATGTGTTTGGTTACTGATCAAATTTTGAATGGAACTGTATCGAAATTGAAGAGGGAGAAAGAAATACCAATAACATAAGCCACAACCTTATCAGCTGACTATTTAGACCCAAGAAAGCTGTCAAGACACCGGTGAACTTCAAGGCCCTTAATACTGTGACGAGACATACTTTCCATATGTCATGATGTAATTATATTACAATTACAAAAGAAAATCTGCAGAATGCTGAGTCTTAAATTATTTCTCTTGTAACCTCTGATGTCCCACATGGACACATAGTATAACAAATAAGCATTGAACCAGCAAAATCAGTGTCTATCCACGGTGAATTCGAAACCGAAAAATTAATTTCTAAGTTAGATAAAATCCGCAAACTCCAACATGCAAATAATTCAATCATGCTAATGGCGACTCATTATTCTAAACTATGAATTAAAAAATTAAAAGGAGAATCTCAGTCCTTCGTTCTCGTGAGTCTTAACAAACTCATTACATTCTCATATACAATAAATGTTATTGAAGAGGCAGGAACATTTTTAAGAATGTTTGGGGTGATTCCCTTGTAAAATCCTCGTAGACCTTCAAACCTGCAAAAACCCCACATGATGCAGTAAAGGAAGGTGATAAAACGAGGGGATGTATGGATAAGGAGGACAATGACATAATGCAAATGGCTTGTCAGAGAGAAGTCAATGTGCGCGTGGAGAGAGCTTTCTTACTCAACAAGAATTTAAGTCTAAGCTACTCTAAAGAGGAAACAGAAGGTGTTCATTAATGATTAAAACTTCGCAAAGCTATAATTCTTGAAAGGTGTAGCTTGCTACCAATTGGACTTTGGCAATCAAATGACAAGTAAAGTTCTTTGAAGCCTCAAAAATACTTGAACGCTTTTGATCACACTGTGTTTTGGACTTTCTGTCTGAATTATACTTGACTCGAAAAAAGTTACAAAGGACCATCATAATGTATAAGACAGGTTTTTTTATGTTGCCAGGCATGTTAATGAACAAATCATTAGATTTCAGGAGGCACGTGTTTGATTCGGCTTCTCTGACTTAGTGAAACTTTATTGATATTCATATTTGAAAAAGGAAAAAAGAAAGACAGCACTGGAAAACATGTTTTGCTTATAAGGAAAACTGAAGGAACATAAATCTTTAATTTGATAGACAGGTGACCCATTACCTGCTTAAACTGCTTAGAAATGCCAAGCAAGTGCAAGAAAGGGAGACATATGACATGGATTGTGAATTTTCAAACGAAGAGAGATACAGTTTATTAGTCGTTTCACAATTTTCATACCTAGCAGTCTCTTTCACTGCATGCCAGCTATCCAAGTATCTCGGAGTTCCATTGGCACTTGGTCGTTGCTGTCAAGGCGAATTACACCCAGTTCAATTATCAAAAAAGAAAACAACGTTGTATTATGAGCTTTAGGGATTTAGCTACAGTCTTTTTGTGTTCAGCATCTTTAACAATTTCATCACAGTGCAACTGTAAAGACACAATTGTACAAGAATGATACCTGCAATCGAGTGCGAATAACCTGGAAAAGAAACAGACGAATTTCATAAGAAATAAGCAGAAAATAATTTGTTTGTACAAACGCTCCAACTTACAAACAGCAGCAACAAAAAACCCT
This sequence comes from Punica granatum, assembly GCF_007655135.1. Classification (NCBI taxonomy): domain Eukaryota; kingdom Viridiplantae; phylum Streptophyta; class Magnoliopsida; order Myrtales; family Lythraceae; genus Punica; species Punica granatum. The sequence continues at coordinate 6,551,972 of NC_045129.1, forward strand.
TATTCAGCAGAAGAAAACAACAAAAACACTCGATTCATCCTGCCAATCTAATCGTTAGAATATGAGGTTACCTGAAATGGATACGTCAAAAGAATGGCGGCAAGTTTAGAAGACGCCCCAAGGATAGCATAATCAACTGAATTCTACACAAGGAAAAAAAAAAGAAGCAATAAGCTTATGTGGGCATAAATACAAAAAATAAGAGTTCCCTACATAACAAAACAAGAGGAATCTATATTGAACATCTTATAGTCTTGTCATATAAATGCAGGGTGGAGTGGGAAGGAGTTCTGTGATAAATAAATTGAGGTAATTTGTAATGATACAAATATAAGAATGGAAAAGGGAATCAACCAACAATCCTTTGATACTTACCAACACCTTATCAGCAGGTCCAGGCTCCTTTTCTCTTCCTTCAGACTTGAATTCAACAATAAACTTCCGGAGTTCCTCATAAGCTGTGAACTGAACAGCACCATGAGATACCTGCTAAAGTTGTAAAGCATAATAAGTTGAATATAACAGTTTTTGTTCCATTAGCAATTTCAACAACTTACCACTATGGAGTTCAATTAATTAACCTAAGTATCGTAATTGATGAACACATGAAGAAATTTTCCTTACCCCGAAGAAAGAAGAATTGAAATAATAGTTGTATAAAACTATCTTTATCACTAAAAACGGAAAAGGTCCACTATTAAAGAGCCAAAGAATAATGATGGAAGTTGAAAAGTAAAATAGACACGGGGCAGTAACTTACAAGCAAGAGACTAGGACCAATCCCTTTGTAAAGAGCACTCCAACCCTCCTCTCTCATTATGGTCCTAAATGCATCTGATATTACATATCATCAGGGAAGCAGGATTAGTGGATGAATATTCCATAGAGCTTCATCTAATGATTATTTGCCATATCTGAAAATTCAGAGTCTTACAGAAGGCAAGACCATCTAAATTAAACAATATAGTCTTCGCTCCTACCAAAGAATCCTTATAATAACACGGCTGTGTCATCACATTATAACAAACTGAAGTATTGCCCTTATGTCAAACAATGAAAGGTCTGTTCCAGCATGGAATGCTAAGAAACAACATGCACAAGTGAATGACAAGATAGAGCATGATGAATTTTTTAAAACTAAACAACAGGTAGCACTTCTGAATTTCAACAAAATTGACCCGTGAGGAAACTCCATATGATGTCTGGTTTACAGCAACTACTGTCAAGCAAGCTAACTATCAACACTTTTGCAGAGGTACCCTTGGGCAAAATATGTAATATAAAGGACTGCCACACAGCCTGAAAAACTGACATGCAGCAGCTGATTGTGATAATAACTTAACCAGATTTGGCTAGAAAACTCAGCATGGAAGTGACCTATATTGTGTTAAGAATGGTAGTCCATATGTCAATAAAACAACAAACCCATTTTTGCTGTCCTTCAAACTTTAGCCTTTCTGAGTTTTGTGGACTTTACTTCCTAAGAAATGGAGCTGCGGGGAGGACATCATTCATATTCAGCAGAGAACCTTTAGATGTGCTCCTTTTTCTTTAGTGGATCTTTTCAGTATTTATAGTTCTCTCCTACTTTGATTAGATTTCACTTTCTCGGCATCACTTTAAGGAGAAGTATTTATTCTATAAAACAATGTCAGAAAGAGCTTTGATGAGTGACATCTGAATCATATTTTTATCCAATTTCTGAAAACAATTGCAAAACTTTTTCCTACCCAGTCCTGATGCTCAGCCTGCAAAATCACTTTGTGAATGTTTATAGTCCACTAGGCATCTAGTCAGCAGTACAGAATAAGAACAGAACCTATTTTTTAGTGTAATTTCGGAAAGTGCAGAGGCGTTTCCTTTATTTTGGTCAGAATTCTAGTACTTCCTATGCTTTATGCATAAGCGCATATGTTGTTTTCATACAACATATGTGCCTATGCATGTAATTTCTGTAATTTCCGTAGAAATTTTCATACAAAACAAGCTTAGGCACACATATGCATGTTCTTCCACATGCAAGCATAGCTGAAAACAGCTCATGGTTGAGTAAAACAGGAGGAGAACAATTTATAGGGAAATCAAAGAGGATGTACTTCACTCGTCAGTTATACAGATTGTTTATTATCTCGAGAACAAGAAATAAGCATCAGCGAAATTAGCTAGCCAAGATAAGAGACAAGACATACCATATACACCCGAATAAGATTTGGTTTGACTAAGAGGATTCTGAAGCTGCATTCTGGTTTTGATGAGCCATACAGGGTTTGTGCAAAAAGAGACCTGCAAAACACACATGTTTTAAGCTGTCAATATTATAGCTAAGTTTTACAAAATGGTTGAACCATCAATATTCAACAAAAAAAAAAAAATCTTATCCTTCAGATGAATCATCGCTTCTGCAAACTCCAAGCTAACTATTTTCCAGTTTTTGTAAATTCGAATCGTACGTTCTGTGGTGCAATACACCATACAAATGAAATTTTGAATTTTTAGAAGTATCGATCTTGTAATATCTAAACTAAGAATGTTTCTCATGTTTAAGAAGTGACATCTCTTCATTTATGAATCAAAATTTACCTGAAAATTCATACAACTTTAATACAAGAATGGAATCTCCAACATAATCATAGCAACAAAAGGTTACAATGGACAGTCAAATGCTCACCAGTGCTCCCGCCTCTGCTGCAGAAAGAAGATGAAGACCGGGAGTTAACTTTTCTTCTCTCATTCGAGAGTATCTCTCTTTGGCTCTGCCATAGCTGCAAAGAGAAGCAGCCTTTAGATTTAAACACCATTCCCCTGACAAATTGTACTCAATAAAAAACAAGTCTTCTTGCATGGAATAACAAGAATGACCGCTTGTTGCACCATTGATCAACCTCTCAAATGAAATGGGAAAGAAAAATTGACTGGCTGTTCTTACAAGAAGAAGTATAAACCCCACGAAATGCTTGACCCGAGAACAGAAGGATAGAAACCAGCGTAGAGTCCTCTCAAACCCTGCAATGATATACCACTCCAGTTATCTACTATTTTCCCCTACTGTTCCATAAATAGATATTCTGCTACTACCAAGTGACTGCACCTAATCCTGGTGAAGCATAAAGGATCAGAAACTGAACATTTCTTATAAACAAGAGCTTTATTTATAATATCAAACAAAACTCTGCAGCGAGTAGACTCCGAGCCTCTGAACTCAGACCATTTTAGACAAAAATTAAAATTTGACGAAGACTATGTGAGGGGACCTTAGGATTGTGCTCTAAATCTCGACCGTATGAATCTTTCGCAACTCGCTACCGGAAATGTGTCCTACTACTCTCAAAATCGATGCATCTTCGGTGTTATACATCGAAAGCAACTCAATTAAGGTCATTAAAATCAAATCGGCAGGCATACAGCATTCATGATCCTATCATATAGTTTTCCATAGAACATAGCATCCGTGAGGAAGACCAGAGAGGGACCTCAGAGCGAGCAATGGTGAAGAGAGCTTGTGCGGTGTTCTTGTAAGTTGGAAGATTCGAGACTCTGCCATCGTTCGCTGTCATTGCATCATAGGGAGAACTGTAAATTCTTCTCCTTTAGAATAATCCCAGATGTAAACTCGAATGATTCAGGCGTCTAATGGTACCTTGAAACCTCGTCCGCACAACGTCCAGAGGGTGCATGATGGCGACGGTGGCGAAGCCAGCTAAGGCGCCGGCGGTGGCGTTCTCCCATTGCCATTGGGACTGGGACCGCGAGGTGGACATCGGATCACATTGGGAGAAGAAACTTCGAGCCTTTTCAGCTAATTTAGGCGGGTAAGATATTCTGGAGATTGAAGCTTAGAGCTCCGGTAGTCAATTTGGGGCGGAGTAGAAAGCGCCGCAGCTCCGCCTTCACCGTCACTGACGACTGGGCAGAACGGCGGCTCCGAGATCCTCAAACCGAACGAGGTCGTTGCTTTTGTAGTTACGAATTACGGAATTAGCATAGTGGCCTGAGCGATGCACGGTATTATTTTTTCAATCTATACTCGCGATATTTTGATTTTTTAATTTTGATTTATACAGTTGTATCCTTTCATTATATATATTTTGAACCTTCGTTAATGAGGAGTGTGTACATGTAAAATTAATGTGTAGCATACTTAATTCAAATAAATTATTAGTCCTTTCTCGTAATTTCTACTACTATGTGGCAGTAATTTTGCAATTACTTTTTCAACTATATAGTAGTAATTTTGTAAGTTGTTTGACTTTTAATCGTTGGATTGACTTATTTATTACCTCATACTTTTAAATATAAAACTTTATACATAAAATTGAAAATAACATTTTGTTTCTTAATCAAAAGAAAAATATTTTGTATAATGCATAAATGTATTACTTATAAAAATCCAATACATTATGGCTAATTCCAATACTTCATACTAATTCATTTACATAGAACGTTAACAATAATTATTTTAACTTCTAGGTATTACATTTTATTAACATCAATGCAGTTAATAAAAAGAATTATAAATTTTGATACAACTAAAATTAATGGTATCATTATAATCATTAAATTCTAAATTGTTTTAGATATCAATTAAGAGGAAAAATTAATGGATGCATTAAATTTTAATTTTTTTTAATTGCATGAAAATCTATGTAGAAGTTGGATTTGGAGCTTCTGTGCTCATCGACCATAAGCATGTTGAGAAGCTATATTGCCAACATTCAATATAATTTCTTGGCTTGGGTTTCTTCTTTATTGAGCAAAATTCATGTGGCACCTTATTTCTTCTAATTATTTCTAATTATAATTTAACTTCCTTCCAATTTTTTAAGTATAATTTCCGTTGGTATATTGAACGAGAGCATACATAGGATGAAATAGTTTATCAAATGCATTATAAATCACGGTTCCAAGCAATATTCAACCTTGTAATTTCTTCCATGTTGAACTTTGATTATGCATACTCTTCCCATATTTTGAACTTTAATAAATTTTTTAATTTTTCACAGTTTTTCAATAAAAATATCTAAATAACATCAATTTACTCACAATACAAGACTAATGACTAGTTTTCTTCCTTATATATTATGCTTATTTTTCATGTCTATCAAATAATTATTTGTTGCCAAAAGTTTAAAATTTACAGCATTAAAATTAATAGAGTAAAAAAAATTTATATGTGATATATTTAATACATAGTCCATATTAACCATTATTGTTGAATCTAATTTCTAATTATAAATGTATATTTAAATTTCTACATGTTACGAATATTTATTTGTAAAACCCGTGCAATGCAATATAAGTTAGAATCTTAGAAATATTCTTATCACAAATAAAGTAAGGATATGTGTAAATTTTCTATAAAATAAAAATATCTTTTTGGAATTTTAATGTTAAAAAAATAAAACGAGCTTTACTCTTTCATATATTGTATTAGACATTGCTTGCACATATCAGGTGTAAATTATAAGAAGTTTTTTTTTTCAATATTTTCATGGATGGATTGATTTGGAAGTGGAAAAAAATTAAGGATAAGAAAAATAAAATGTAAGAATTAGAGATAAAATTTAAGTAAGAGGCAAAAAATAATGTGATAGAATGTGTGATTGGAAGGTTGAGAGAGAAAATAACAAAATAAGGAGATGTTGACACATGTGAGAAAAAAGTAAAGAGATAATAATATTATCATTAACTCTTATAGTTTATTTTTGATGGTATCATCATATCTAAATTAAAAATAAAGGATACTCTTTATTTTTTAACCACATCCTATGAGGTGATAGCTATAAAATCGAATTTTTACTCAAATAATAGTAAGTTAAGATATATAATAAGTAAAAGATAAATATAGATGTGTAGATTTAAATCTCATTCCTCATTTAGATCTTCTTCCTTTTTGTCTTGCTTGACAATAATTTTCTTTTATCATATAAAAAAATTTGATTTATGAAATTTTCTCTTTGCTAGCAATATTCTTGTGTTTTCGTAAAGAACAAGCAATTCTTCCTGAATAATATAATTATAATATTTTTTATTTCTAGCAAATTAATTATATTATATGATCATACAAGCGGATAATCAACTGGTTCTACACGCTAAAAAAGATCAGGAAGAAACCGAAGAGAATTTGTGTCTGAAACTAAATCATAATTGTAAATGAGAATAAAAATCATACAAAATATACGGGCAAACAACATAAAAAAATCACATTGTTCGTGATTTTCTTCAAATTTGATCAAACTTTTATTTTCTATGGAAAAAAAACACGCGAGTTCTTTAATTTTTTTTTTCAATCTATCCACAGTTAACATTTAAATCCAAGAGTACATTAAAATATGACGTGACACGTATACTTTGGCCTGCTCGTCCTTGCGAGCTCTCATTGAGTCGTCAAATAACTATGCTGAAGAAACTAAAAAATAATCAGCAACTAAATTACAAAACGACCCGCATTGTTTTAAACGTTTTAGATTAGCCCCCAACCACTTCCTTCTCATCAATGCTCATCTTTATAAAATCGAAGTTGTTTTGATGGTAAGTTAGTTAGCCTAAAATTTGGCATCTAAACCAAACTATAGAATCAGAATGTAATCCTCAAATATAGATTTGAAGAGAATGCTAAACCACAGGTGATTTTTATGTTAGCTTTTACTAAATTAATGACAGAATACATACCAAATAAATGGTTAATTATGCTAGCAATTAACTCTTGGTATTTAATTTATCGATTTTATGGGTTACTTATGGGAGTTTCTGCTTTCGTAGCCTTCCTTTGAATTAGGATCATGCATTTTGGATGGGCACACTCCCCCATCTAACCGGCAATTGGGATTAGGGTGGCTCCACGAAATAACCTTCCGTGTCGCAATCATATGATTTAGAATTTTATCATTTTAAGAAAATTGATATTTTATTTTTTAAATTTTTTATGAATTATTATTAATTTTTCTCTTATCACCAACTTAGAGAATTATCTTTCTATTCGCCGACGATAAAGAAAAAGTCAATCCAAATATCTGATTGCACCACAGAATTTTCCTTCTCCTGAATATAGGGAAGAAGTCAATCAATAACCATATGAATCTAAAACTAACTCATAAAAATATCTCAACGGAAGATTTTTTAAAAAATAAATAAATCTTGTTCACCGAAAAAAAAAATTTCTTAAACTACGGAGTTCTCCATAAATAGGAGGCGCCACTATTCACCAGACTCAGACTTTCTTTGCTCATTTCTTCCTTAAAGTTAGTTAAACTATGGAGTTCTCCAAGCTCTTGATCTTCACGGCCTATCTCGGTCTTCTCCTTTCCGTCGCAACCGCTGGGTCACATCCTGAGCACCATCACCACCATCACCACCATCACCACAACCACAGCCACACCACGGAGTCGCACAAGCTCATGCAGGCGCACAAGCAGCAGGCAAGCATTTCTGCTGTTTTCGCGTTCGGTGACTCCAGCGTCGACACGGGCAATAACAATATCAACTATGGGACCAGATACCGGAGCGACCATCTGCCCTATGGTATGGATTTTTCTTACCACACCGCGACCGGAAGGTCCTCCAATGGGAGGCTTATCGTAGACTACATCATCTCGTCCCTCGGGCTCAAAGACACACTGACTGCTTATGTTGGCAGCCCGATAGAGGAGTTTCAAACTGGTATAAGCTACGGCATCTCCGGTGCTGGTCTCGACGATAATACTGTACGAGCGAATTCTGTGCCGACATTCGACCAACAAGTGATTAGCTTTGAGCATACCATTCAGTATCTGATCAAGGCAGTGGGGGAGAAGCGTGCCAAGCAGATAGTCAAGGATGCCCTGTACATAGTCAGTGTCGGGACCAATGACATGGTCGATACCTATTACCGCCCTTTATTACAGATCGGTTTGACAGATATCGGGAGTTATCATTATAATCTTCTTTTGAAACTCGAAGGCACTCTTCAGGTAATGTATTTCGATAACGATCTTGTGTCTGAGCTTTCAATTTTCGCTTGAGTTATATGTATGCTAATTGATGCTGTAATATTTAACTTTGATCATCGACTGCAGAGGCTATATAAGGACGGTGCACGTAAGTTTGTGGTGCTTGGGATGCCCCCAATCGGGTGCTTGCCCAAACAAGTCTCGGCCATTTCCCTTCAGAACCTAATACATACCATACTATACGGACGTGACTGCATAGATGAGCAGAACAACGATGCACAGGGCTACAACATGAAGCTCCGAGATCTCGTTTCGAGTATAAATTCCCAAGTTCCCGATATTCATGTCGAGTATGTGGACATATACGGTCCAATGATGGACATGATTTCTAATCCCTACAGATATGGTAAGAAGAGTACACAAATATATATATATATATATATATATGCATGTTATAACAAAAAGAATCCTGAACTGAACTTTATATGTAACAAATCAACATGTATATATTAGGCTTATCAGCTAGACAAAATTGCAGGTTTTGAAAGCACGATCGTGGCATGCTGTGGGCTTCTAGGGCTACCAATGGTGGGTGATCTTTGCAACGAACTCACGCCCCGCTGTCCTAACCCAAACCAATACCTTTTTTGGGATTCTATCAACCCTACGCAGGTCGTTAATGCTCAACTTGCCGGGTTAATTGCGAATGAAGTGCTTCCAAAGTTTCACTAATTTCTTAGGAACTTTTTTTTTTCCCCCTTAGGAACTCTTTTCTCTTAGAAACTCAATGGAGGCATCTTAGGTTTATCTTTATGTAATAATAGGAATGGCTAGCTTCTTCTCGAGTGACAAATAAGTCCCGCATTGGACATTAATCTTTTGCTGGACTTTCATGATGTGGTTTTTGCTTCTGGATTATGCAATGCTTTGGTGAGTTATTTGCTCAATGAACCTGCCCATCGCCTGTTTATCGTAGTTTTATGAGTACATCTGCATTGAAACTATGAGTGCTTGCATATGTAATTACAGTCTTCTAATCTCGAGCTCGGGACAGTAATTGACATTACCAGTTGGATCGAACGTAAGATGCTTAATTGAAAGTGACTAGAAGTTCCCAATGATAATTCTTGTTATGAGCAAAGGCACCGAAAACCAGTTAAGAAAGTTCCCAAGCTATTAATAATCTCTTTACAATTCATGTGTCTATGGTGAGTGAAGAAAAATTCAATAAGTTAATCATAACAGACAATCAACTGAAAATATATGTGTTCGAGTCTGTTGTCAAGAAGATATGGGCTGCAGTTTGCAGCCGAGAAGATCAAAGAGAAAATGAAGGAAGAATAATGGCAGATGGCAACGTACAAGATACTGTGCCCCAAAATATCAATAACTCCCAAAATGGTGTGAGTGGACATCCATGGCATTGAGTGTATGGTGGACAAACGGTGTAACATTGAGAATAAGAAAAAAGAAACTAAGATGAAAGTGAAAATATTCAAAAGTTAGATCCAAAAGAGATTTTTTTTCTCATTAAATCAATACGGAGGAGAGTGTATTCGAACTCTTTTGTTTAAGATTTATCTAGTGAGTTGTTTAAATTATACTAGACGCGCGCATTATGCATGGTGATATTAGGGGGAAAAAAAGATAAAAAAAGTAATATCAAAATAGTTGTAATGCAAAAGTGTAATAATTGATCATATAATAGTAAAGATAGATACAATAATAGCATAGACTAGGAAGCACATATTATGCAAAGTCCATCATTATATTAACAACAATATATCAAAAGAATTTCAAGCCAAAAAAGAGTACCATAAGAAATTAAAAGATTTTTTAAGGTCTCGGTAAGCAATCTTTGCATCTAGATAATACTTCGTTTGGTTTCGCAGTTAAAATTATAAAAATTTTAACTTTAACTTTAACTCAACACACTACACAACAAAAATACACATTTCCTAAGTAAAAAAAATTTAACTTTAACTTTAACTCAACACACTACACAATCATTTATCTTTTTCCACAATCAAAATTAAAGTTACTTTTAACTCTGAAACCAAACGCACTTAGAATCACCCAAAACGAATAAATCTTGAGGAAAAAAATCTCGAGAATCACTCAAAATGTCAACAACCGTTAGTGACTCAATCTTGTTAAATTTTGAACCGATTTGAATTTGACTTCAATTCTTAAATATTTTATTATAAGAAATTATTGAGGATATTAATCGGACGTTGAAAACATGGACCAAAATTCATTGGTTTATATGAGATTGATGTACTAATACTTATCAGTTTGAGCTTTTAAGTGTAAATGGACTCAAGCCCGTATGAACCTAATGGAAATTCATCGACTTTCTCGGGTAAGTCTTATTCAATTGAGCCATGTCTATCATATTCGAAATTTACTGATTATCATTTTGCATATACTGCGGCATTGGACCATGAGGTTGAACCTCGATCCTACCAAGAAGCAGTACAAGATTCTCGATGGCGTAATGCTATGCAGGCTGAAATACGAGCTTTGGAATCTAACAATACTTGGCGAATAGAACCAGTTCCCGAAGGCAAGAAACCCATTGGTTGCAAATGGGTTTTCAAAATTAAACGTCATGCGGATGGCAGCATTGAACGTTTCAAGGCTCGTCTTGTAGCAAAAGGATTCACACAAATAGAGGGTGTGGATTTTCATGAAACTTTTGCACCCGTCGCCAAGCTCGTTACGGTACGTGTTCTGCTTTCTCTCGCAGTAACTAATAATTGGGAAATGCATCAACTAGATGTCCATAATGCATTTCTTCATGGGGAACTTGAAGAGGAAGTATATATGAAGTTACCCCCGGGATTTTCTCATCGACGCCCAGGTTATGCGTGTCGTCTTCAGAAATCTCTTTATGGTCTTCGCCAAGCGTCTCGCAATTGGTTCTCTAAGTTTACGAGTGCCCTACGCAATTATGGTTTCTCTCAGTCTGAAGCCGATCATTCTCTCTTTACACTACAGCGGGATAAGAAATTTCTTGCGGTACTAGTCTATGTGGATGATATGATTGTCGTTGGGAATAGTTCTGAAGACTGTACATCTCTTAAGAGATATCTTGATACTCATTTTCGCATTAAAGACCTGGGGTCTTTAAGATACTTTCTCGGGATAGAAGTAACCCGCATGGAGAAGGGCTTATTTCTTAATCAAAGGAAATATGCACTCGACATCATCAATGAGTGCGGCTTACTTGGATCGAAGCCCTCCTACTTTCCTATGGAACAACGTCATGGTCTATCATCGGACTCGGGCTCTCCAATATCAGAACCGACTAGATACCGTCGTCTGATCGGTCGTCTAATTTATTTGACCATAACTCGTCCTGAGTTGTCTTACTCGGTTCACATCCTCTCCCAGTTCATGCAGGACCCACGAAAGGATCACTGGGATGCAGCATTAAGGATCATTCGTTACCTCAAATGCTCACCGGGACAGGGAATATTCTTACGACCTGCTTCCATGGATTTAGTAGCATATTGTGATTCCGATTGGGCTAGCTGTCCAATGACTAGACGATCAGTCACCGGATATTTTATCACACTTGGTGGTAGTCCAGTATCATGGAAAACAAAGAAGCAAACCACAGTCTCCAGATCATCTGCAGAAGCTGAGTACCGAGCTATGGCAGCAACTGTTAGTGAGGTCATATGGTTACGTAGTCTTCTATCTTCTTTGGGCGCCACAATACCTGGACCTACACTCTTGTATTGCGATAATCAAGCCGCTCTACATATTGCGGCAAATCCTGTATTCCATGAACGAACCAAGCATATTGAGATCGATTGCCATTTTATCCGGGATCATATACTGTCAGGCATTATTTCTACAGCTTATTTATCGACACATTCACAGTTGGCAGATTTGTTCACTAAAGCTCTCGGTCGAGATCGCTTTCATTTACTCCTTCGCAAGTTGGGAATTCGGGATCCTCATTCTCCAACTTGAGGGGGAGTATTACGGGATATGCCATGATTTCCGAGATATTTCCACATATATGATTTCCGAGATATTTCCACATATTCTCCGAGATTTGTTACATTAGAATCTTCTTGTATTCTTAGGATATTCTAGGATATTCTTAGGATATTCTTTGTATAGTTTATACAGTATCCTTTTTGATTTACTTACCGTAGGTATCAATGAGTTATTTTGTATATATACGGTTGTCACATCAATAAAGATCATCACCTTCAATTCAATCGATTCTCCTCTTTTTACATGGTATCAGAGCGGGTTATGCTTCCGCGCGCTCATGTGGGCTCACACCACGCCAGATTCAATTTCGAGGTAGCCAAGAGTGCGCCTTATGTTAATCAGGCCCAAGAGTGGTCCGGTCCAGTTCCGAGGTAGCTAAAGGTGCACCTCTAGTTAGGCCCGAGTGTGGAGCTCGAGGCTAGTTTGGTATTTGTCCCCCCTTGCCCGAGCACGGAAGAGGATGCCCGGCTCGGGTCAGTTGTTAAGGGCGGGTGTTTAAAGCACGTGTTGGACCACACGTTGTCACGTGAGGGCGGGTGTTGAGATATGTTGTCCCACATCGAAAAATTGAGAAAGAAACCACAAGCTTATATGAGGCTTGGGTCCAGTAACCTATCAGCTTAACCTTTTGGGTTGCAGATGGGCTCAAGTCCGTGTAGGCCCAAGTGGGTATTTTACAATATGTCAATAGGAGAATACATAATAAGGTTTAAACTTTCATTAATGCATGTGTACTAATCATAATTCTCATAACGGTACTGATTATGCGTATATACTATTTTTTCGGTGTGAACTCTTATCTGATGAACGCGCGTGTACTCAGGGGAGGCACCGATCACCATATGGGAATTATTGACCATATAAAAATGTGCTTTACCAGCTTAAATTAAAATTATGGGGGTTTTCTTTTCGGAGAACCAGAAACGTATTATATATAATCAGTCAAAATGGTTACTCCGTGTATTGCACGAGAAATTTAGTACAAATATATAAATTCGAATTGTATTTTAAAAAATTATAAAAAAAATTAATGAGATTAAAATTGTAAATATAATATATTATTTTACCTTATACTAGTTTTTTTTGTCCCGTACATTGCATGGGTTCATGTTCATATATCTCTATATCATTTTTATCGTAATTATTTATATTTTAAACATGAATTATCTTATACAAAATAATAATATTATTCAAATTTTAATTATATATATAATCACACAAAACTAGTTATGTATTTTTTAAGTGAAAAATTTGATGACAATATTCATTTTTTATATTTTTTATATTGCCACAATTTCCCTTTGAATAATAATAGAAATTAGGTTAATATCTAATTAAATAATTAATTATTAGTATACTTGATTGTCACTTAATTTTTGAATTGGGCCTTTTCTAATAAACCGAGAAGATATTTGATTATCATAATTAGGCTTGACTTCATTAAATCAATTCTCTTAATTTTTTAATATATTATTTAAATAATTTTTTCTATTAATGAAAAAGCATTTATTACAATAGGATACAATTTTACTTATATATATGGATATATGGATATGGATAATTAGAATGAACACATTTAATTTCAAAAAAAATATACCTATTCACAAGTCTTATAAATATATATATATATAAGTACATAAATTAATAATATAAATATATAGATAATAAATGATGATTGCATATAACATATATAAAATAGAAAATAATAGACTTATAATTAAATATAAATTAATATCAAGATAATAAATCACATCAATATTTATATATATTAAAGTAGAATTGGCACATTAAATTTGAATTAATATTAACCTTTATTTTATTATTAAATCAAATAAAGGTAAAAATATAAAATGTTTATAATATGTACATATATAATAAAGTAGAATTGGCACATTAAATTTGCAGTAATATTAATCCTTATTTTATTATTAAATCAAATAAATGTGAAAAATATAAAATGTGTATAATATGCATATAGTATTTTAAGTATCTACGTACTCCATAAATCACGCAAAAAAGAATTTATAGCCCATACAATATATTCTTATATATTGATTAATTAAAAACGTTAACATAGTCACTTACATGATTAAAATTCGGAATATCCAAAGCATTTGACTGAAAATGTATGCAATATTTATGATGGGTTATATTTAATAATAAAATCAATGAATCATAAAAATTATAATTTGTAGCCTCAAAAGTATAATTTTGACAAAATAATTTATTAAAACAGCAAAATATTATTGCTAACTAACTTAAAATGGAAATACTCAAACAGTTGACCCTGAAAATATTTAGTATGCTAATTAATTTAATAATTTATATGATTTATTATATGCATGTATATGTATATCAATTGTATTTATAAAGTGGGTGGTCTAGGTAAAATATGGATACAATACATAAATATATCTTTATTTTATATTTATATCAAGTGAACCACGTTAAAAGAGTTTCTTTTTTATATATATTTAAAAAATATTGCTAAGGTAATTATCCAAAAATAAAAGGAAAAAACTTTGTAATAATTAAGACCAAACTTTTCTCTATTTTATTATATTTATATAGTTATAAATGAAGTCAAGTTAATTATATATTGAGAGGTTAAAAAAGCTGAGACAAAAATTAAAGCATGTCCAAAAAATTTGGAAAAAAACTCAAAGTGTCGCATAACACTAGCTTAAGTTTAAAAAATAAACAACGATGCACATATATTACATAATTAAGGAGTCACATTTGATTATGTTAAAAGCATTAAAATATATAAACATGATGTGTTTTTATTTGAAAAATGTTTGTATTAAATCATGTATGTCTCTTTATTGCTAATATATAAAGAAAATGATGCTAAAATATGTATAAATAGAATTATGAGACACATAATCAAGCATAGGTATTTTTCTTTTACTTTTTTTTTGTTATAAGGAGGCCCATGAGCATAGTACATCAAATCAAGAATAGAAGTTATATATTGGTATTATAAGTATAATTAGTTTTACTAATTTTGATTAATAACTTATATAAAAATCTCACGCAACGCACGAGTAAACACTAGTTCCATCTAAAAGTACATATAAAAATAATAAATTCGTATACCTAAACATTTAATATATATATATATACATATATAGTTATATATATATATTCATATGCACCTTAATAGTGACCCATTGTGAGAAAGAGAAGTTAAAATGGGACCGAGAAGGATGGAAAATCTTTTAAGGAGAAAAAGGTAATTGTGATTGACTTAATCTCATTGTACCTATTGTGAGCGATAGCATATTTGTAGGATTTTTAGTTGTTAGACAACTTAATATTATAAAAGATATATCCAGATGTCTTTTACACTTATCAAATTAAATTTTTTAGAAATAATAATTATATAATTAATTAATATGTATTAATAATGTGTACTAATTAGAAACCATTCATTGAAATCAAGTTTAAATAATGCGTCCACGTACGTTTTAGCTTCTTTTTTTTTTCGGTTATAAGAGAGATCCATTGATCTAGTATATTGAAATAAAAAATCTTAAATATCTAATAAAGGGGCACAGATAGTCTCACTGGGTATTGAACCCGTGACATTTTAGTTACTAGGCGAGAAGTGCACCATAGTGCTATTTCCTCTCTTGATTGCGCGTTTTAGCTTTTAACCAACAGAGTCATGCCACTTCGGATGCATCCCTCGGCGGTGAGATATTCTGGTGTTCGTGGTGGACCAACATCCTTGGAATAGATTAATGGGCCTGTTAGGCCCACTGGGCTCACCATCACCCTTTCAGGCCCAATGTTGTATTCGATTGTCATGTCCACCCGCCAATTGAAAGCTCGCGCGCTCCCTCAGTACGCCGGAGAAGTCCGAACATGTCGTCGGCGGAAGGTGTTAACCAGAACCCTAGCAAATGGCGATTCACCTGGGAAGCCCAATCACACCACCCCACTCTCAAGCTGTTCCTCTTCAATCCCTTCACGAATCCTAAGCACCAATGCCGCGACCTGAAAGCTGATCTGAATCCCACGAGTAGTGTGGTTCAGGTGAGCTACGCCACTGACACCACCGGAGAAGAAGTCTCCCTGGGGGCTCCGGTGCCTAAGGTCCTGATAGATTACGAGTGTCCGTTGAGTTTCAGAGCCCTGGACGACCACATTGAGGTCAAGGTCGTGCTCCTTCTCCCGGTGGACCACCCGCTGGTCTCCAACTTCGACGAGGTGCTGAGTTTAGCCGGAGACGGAGGAGGAAAGCTGCAATCGGATGATTCGGAGCCTCTTTCAATGGCCACCGGTAAGCCTGAGCATCAGAATTTTACTCTGTTCAGGCTTTTGTTTAAGAATCTTTTCTTAATAATTCAACTGTGCCCATTTTTTTGGCCCCTGCGCTTAAAAATTATAGCTTTCAGCTGTGAAGTTGATATCTCAATTTTATTTTTTTAATCGTTAATCCATGGCAGATGCAGAGTCTCTGTCTGCTAATGGAGGAGTGGACTTCTATTGCAGAAGTTGTTCTAGCAAGCTCACGAGGAGTCCTATCAGGTTAGATATGTCAGCTGCTGATCGACTTCGTTTTGCTGTTTATCACTTTTACCGCTCTTCCGACGATTCGTCTTTCGTCTTAGTTTCTTGGTGAAACTTTCTTCGACGAGTTTGTCTGTGCTCAAAATAGACCGCCGTCTTTCTTTAATGAGCAATGTGCCTTGGCGGCCTTACCACGACTTTTTGATTACTGCGGTTAGTTTTGAATTTGTTAGACTAGAAGGCTCATGCTTTCTGTGGTTATGTTTATGGAAAATGCAATGAGAAAAAATGAAAGGGAATGGGTTGGATGCAAATTTTTATAGCACTTTTGGAATTACAGCTTCATTTTGTTGTCTGTTGTATGTGGAATTTTCGTGGTACAAATGGTACTTCTTTTATACTTGCAGACAATTTGTGGAGATGCCATCAGTTAATTGGCAAGAGGCAGCAGACAACTGGTTTGGGAGCTGCTGTTGTTCATTTGGAGGTGTCAGCGAGAAACTGGTTGCGAGGTATGCTAAGTCCTACACGGCTTTGAAGGGAAGGTGCTTGTTGGATCATTCTGCGGTCATCGTTTGCAAGGACGATTTCTTGGGTTGTCAATTTCCAGAATGTGATGGATCCCAAGTATGTGAAATTTCACCAAAATCAGACCTTCCATTTGTAGCTATTGGACAAGAAGTGAAGGATCATTCTTTGTGCTGTCAACTTCCAGCATCGGATAGTGAATCAGCTCAGATTGGGAAATCAGAAATTGGACATTGTTGTGACATGAGTCACTCAATGAATTCTGAAGTCTGTGATTATCCGTGTGATGTATCTGAACACAAGCATCGATGCCTGGAACCTGTGAAAGAAACTGAACTCGGGGAAAACCAGAAGTCCTTTCTAAATGGCTTCCTTGGGAATGTTTTCATGGCAAAATCTTACAATCTATCAGCAACTGTAGAGTGGGTGGAGTTTGCGTGTCCCTATTGTTCAGCACTTCTTGGAGCTTATCCTTCCTCTGATGGGGGTGGACCTCTTGATGGTGGAGTTAGGTTGTACAAATGTCTCATATCCACTGACCTGCCAGTTTTGGGATCAAATGACATATTCAGGTAAGCAACAGCTTCTCATAATTTTCCTTGCAGCGGCCTAATTTTGTTCATGATACAGATGAATGATGGTTTTAAGATGTTGCAATGGTTGGTTTCTTTGGTTTTAGTTTGAGGTGAAGCTAATTTTCTTTTCCTCTCGATGCAGGAAATATACCTTGGAGAAAATGTTTGCAAATCAAATTCTGCAAAATGCGAAGGATGAACTGTCATTCCGAACTGTAATTAAAGATTTGAGGACCAGATGCCCGGTGGTGCAAATAATATTACTAAATCCAAATTCCTGGTACTGTAGCAATTACTGCTTGGACACTGGTAGTCTTGTGGAGCCATCTTTGAAGGTGTCTCTTCGACCTGCCATTAAGGTGCTGTTCTGTGGTAGTAGGAACGACACACAATTTCAGCAGGGGTAAGTTTATCATTTATTTCATCAATGACTTTTTCTCTTTCCTCCTCTCTGGCTATATAAATCACGTTTGTAGGGGGATCTTTGAATGCAAAGACGTATAACATCCAAGTTCAGGATGCACTGATGAGGAAGATAGATTTTGTGAACTATCCCCAGAAAAAGAAGGAAAATAGATTTTCTGATCCTCCATCAAGTTCTCTTTCCTTTGTTATGCATGTGAGAGGTCACCTAGACATCGTTTGCTATTGTCTTGTCTATATCCGGTTAGACTCCTAAAATCTTGATGACAACCATACGTTGACTGCCCGCTGATTTTGAGACACACACAGTAACCCATGAACTGAAATGGAAATCACAGTTCTTTGTAAATGACATGGTGATTCCATTATTTTGCAGAAAGATTGAACAATGGTCTGGAAAACATGGAGCTGATGAAGTGTTCATGTTGCCGCGCCAAATAGAAGCTTTGGTCGACTATCTGGTTTCAGCAAGAGAGTTGTTCCCTCCTTCGTTTACTGTACTAGAAGGTTTTAATTTGTCATGCATGCAGAGGTAGGCATGGCCCTGCACTGAGCTTGCATCGTTTCTGGAGGGTATCTGATAAATTGGAGAAGATGAAATTTATTGAGACTGATAGCTTCCTAACATTTGAAGAAGGAATGATTATTGCCAAAATTAGGGACTATATGGCTTCGCATAGTAAAAATGACATTGCACGAGTTATTCCGAGCCATGTTCGTCTTAATGGAAGTGCAGACTTGCCGACTTTCTCCACTGATGAATTGGGAGAGAATTGGATCGGGTTATATAATTCTACCGAAGAAATAGAGGGATGGTAATTCATTCGGCAGATGATCCGACTTGATTCGTTGTCCCTTCCAATCAATCCATTGGTAATGGTGCCCTGTATCTAGTACCATTTTTGCGATTTTAGCTCAAAGTGGCTTGTGTGGGCTAATTTTCTTCATATTGAGCCATCTCATGCCTAATTTGGCGACGAGTCTCTTGTTTCTGTGGAATGGTGAATATTATTCCGATACGGAGATGCCTTTGTGGTTGATCTTCCGTTGGCTTTTCGAAAGGTAATCTTCTCGTTGATGTGGCTTTCTGTGTCTTTGCTCTGTTATGTTTGTATTTATTCTGTGATCTTTTGCAGGACCTGATGCATGAGAACAACTTCAAGACTTGTTATGATTTCACGCTAACCAAGCCCAGCTTCTTATATGTGCAGTAATTATGTTGGTGTATTATCATTATGGTCTAATTCTTCTGTTATATGTAAAGGAGAAGCTAGAGAGATCAGTTGCTTGCTCATGTAGATGATCTTCTCTTTTATTTATGAGTAAAAGATTTCATTGTTAACTGACGGACTGGGGATTTTGTACGTACTTGATGTTGGACCTGTATGATCCGACGAGGATGCCTGTCCCCGTATACCACGGTCGCATGCCCTCCTCCTGTTCCGTTGCACCTTTGTTGAGATCAATCATAGGACAGAGTCGTCATATGTTGAGGTGACTTATGGGATCGTGTGTTGTCAACTCAAGTAAAACGACAAAGCTCTACTTCTTTTACTCATGATAAGGCTCAGCTAATAAGTTGAGAACGCCGTGGCATGCTGCATGGCTAAGCGGACAATGGTGGAGATTAGGCTAAGCTGATATTAGTGGACAATAGTGGAGATTAATCAGTTAATGAACACCAGAATTATCACGTTAGTGGAGATTAATCAGTTAATAAATCGAGAACACCAAAATTATCTCACCGGAAAGAGAAAAATTCAGGTAAGTAATTGCTCACTTAGCGGAGGCCTCATCTGCTCCCCAAACGACTTGTTTTATGGCAGCCGATCAGCCAAGGTTGAATTCCACTCCATGAGTTGTGGAGCGTGTCATTCATATTCAACTGCCACGTGTCCTCCATAAAATTCGTGGCATCACAATCCTTTTTTCCCGCTGCATGCGTGCCAGAGATGTCACAAATGTGCCATGCACGTTCATGTGCATCTCTATATATCCACTCGCCAGGGGACTCTCTTCAGCTCAATTTGAAATCGAATCTCGTCCAAGAATTGCAGTTGGTAGCTCACGGATATGGCGCACTTCCAGAACCAGTATGATAACACCCCGGTGCGGCAGACCGGTGAGTTCGGTAACCCGATGCCCATGACCGATGAGTATGGGAACGTAATCCAGAGGACGGACGAGTTTGGAAACCCTATCAGCCACACAGGCCATCCTGGCGGATATGGGACTGCCCCTACCGGATATGGTGCTACGGGTGTAGGCGGTGGCCTCCACCATGATCAGCCTCACAAGGAACACCATACCTTGGGTGGCATGCTTCATCGCTCCGGGAGCTCATCGAGTTCTAGCTCGGTACGTGATCTTAATGAGATCAACTTAATCTAATCCTTTGTTTCCATTTACTACTTTCGTGTGTATGTATTATCATTTCTTTTGGTGTTCTTGCAGTCGGAAGACGATGGGCACGGAGGGAGGAGGAAGAAGAAGGGGCTGAAACAGAAGGTAAAAGAGAAGCTGCCGGGCCAGCACGGAGGCGAATACGACCGGTCCCAGGCCACCTCGACCACCACCCCTGGTGGACACTACACCACCGCCGAGCACCACGAGAAGAAGGGTGTCCTCGACCAGATCAAGGAAAAGCTCCCTGGCCACCACGGCCACCACTAGTTGATCATGATTTACAAAGTTAGCTTGATCAATCATGTATATTGCTTGCTGGCCATGTTTCGTCTTTTTCTTAGGATATACATAAGTTTGTAGCTTAAATTCCCTAAGTACGATGACGACGCAGTAATAATAAGTTTAGTAGCTACTTTATTAATAGTTGTGAAATTCGCCTTAATGTCATGCTTTTTTTTTTTAAGTTTTTTTTCCAACTTATGAGTGTTTAACATATGTTAGAATGGGTGTTAAAGATTACTAGAAATTAAGCCCGTGCGTTGCACAGGTTGTATTAAGAAAATTATATAATAGAAATAATTATATTAAATATTATAATTTGTATGATTATTTACTTTTAATGTTTAGTAATATCAATTAGGTATCGAATGGATTTAATGAGTTAGGTATTTTATAAAAAATATCGCATAAAAAGAGGGTAGGAAGGATCAATACAAATCATTATTTGGTACTGTTCTTAGTACTCAATGAGTCAAGCATCTTCAACGGAAGCTCAATTATAAAGAAGTAGAAGTCTGAACGATGAGAAGTAAATATTTGTTTAGAATCGGTTTGCTTGAGTTTTTCATTATGTTTTTGGCGTAACGATTTACGATTTTATTTGGTGGGCACAAATTTTCTCTTATACGAGTTATCAATATTTAGATATAGAAGGTCAAATAAAGAAAAAGTTAAAACTATGTACAAATCATAAGAGAACCGTTGAAATGCACTAAGGAGGCGTTTGTTTTTAGGGTAAATTACACAAAAAAATTCAAGTTTTGTAAAATGTCTCAATTTTGTCCTAAATTTTGTTTTGTAACAGAAAAAATCATAAGTTTTCTAAAATGTCTCAAAAATGACCTCCGTTATAACTTCCGTCAATTTTTGCCTACGTGTGACCTACGTGGACTGTTAAAGGGATCCACCATCAGTAGCAAAATTTGACGGAAGTTATAACGGAGATCATTTTTGAGACATTTTAGAAAACTTATGGTTTTTTTTGTTACAAAACAAAATTTATGATAAAACTGAGACTTTTTACAAAATTTGGGTTTTTTTTTGTAATTTGCCCTTGTTTTTATGTAAAGTTGGAAATTTACATTGTAATTTATAGTATTTGTTCTAAGGAGGCGTTTGTTTTTATGTAAAGTTGGAATTTTACATTGTAATTTATAGTATTTGTTTATAGAAGTTGTAAAAGTTAATCATTATAATTATTTCTTCTAGTTAGAATACAATTGTGGTCGATAAAAATTTTACATTCAAAATAAGTAGAATTGTAATTATTTTTTCGAGTTAGAATACAATCGTGGTTGGTAAAAATTTTGCATTTAAAATAAGTAGAATTGTTAGATGAAAACAGGGATTACGGTCGTGGGATTCACGATCATCTCTACAAAAGTAATCGTTTATTATATTATTAGTATCACTCACATTTCTCGTAATCCACTGTAATTTATCAATTACAACAATCTCACATTTCAATTTTTAATTCAGAAAAAAAAAATTTCTAGTTAAATTTTCCCTCAAATCTCTACATTTCATGTAATCTAACAATCTTCACATTCAGTAAACACTTCATTGTACACAATGTTCCAGTAAACACTTCACTGTACACAATGTTCTTAGTGTATCCTGCGTATTTCCCATCGTCTCTAGAATTAGAATTTTCAGAGCCTCTGGTGAGGTCACTCTGGTCCTCTAGTATTAGAATTCCGTAGTATATCTTCTACCGAAAAAAGAAGAAGAAAGAATTCCATAGTATATTCAAATTCCAATGTATCTTGCTTGACCAAGAAGTAGAAATGGACAAAGTAACTGAAATTACATATAAATGCCTCTGATTAAACTGTAATGAAAATATTTAAAGCTTATGATTGATAACAGTATGATATTTGATAATCTTACAACGGAACTCCCTGATTCTCGTCGAAGAAAAGATAGCTCATTAACCTTTGAGACATTATTATGCTTTTGTTCTTCAAAGAGTGCAACATTAGCCATCCCAGATTGTGATGTTTACTTTGTTTCCCTTGCAATAATCAATTGATATAACTATTTTAAATAAAATAATGTGTAAATACATGATTGGCTAATGTAATTAATATCAAGTTCAATCATTTCACCTTGCGTCTTGTAATTGGATGCTCATCATATCTACTGTGCCCTCATCAGTCATTCTTTGTTCGATTGGATTCACTGAAATGACAACATCAATAACATCTGAAAAATGAAGAGAAAAATGTTGAGATTAGACTTTTGATTGAATAAATAAAATTTCTAATGCGAATTATTCTTTACATATTTCAACATGTGCTAATTGGAGAATTATCGGTTAACAGATCCTTCCCACATCGAGACTATGGCCTTTCAAAGAGAACAAACTAAAGAACATGGGGAGGAATACTACTATCATCATTTTCAATTTCTTTCACAATAGTTGTTGCATAAAAATACAACATGAAATCATTCTTTTCCACCACAACTAACTTTTCTTTGTTCTTTGTTACGGAAAAATTATCCATAAAATAAAATTTTGCTTCACAGAGAATAATCTTAAACTTGTGAGAAATATTTTTCTAGATTGCAGCATGAATGTAGTTTCCCTGCAAAAGAAAGAAACAATCAAATTAAATGAGGAATTTCAAAATTATTATAACATAATAAAATTGACAAATTTAAACAATTTCATCAATAAGAACCATATCGGTGGTGCTCAATAGCTCTTTCCTTCGACGTGTATTCATACTATCCCATAATCTTGAGACACGCACTTTGATTTTCCAATCATCTCTAGTCGAAGATATAATATATTATCGGAGGGTGCTTTCCTCCTACAGATATAATATATTAAAAAAATTAATATTGAAATTAGATTGACAAAATCATCAAGTGGCAGCAAACTCGGATATAAAGGCATCCGCTACCAATGGAAAAATTAAAAACATGGAGCTTTCACCCACTTGTTGAAGTACTTCATCGCGGACGACATTTCTCTAAAATGAAAGATTCATAGATTGAAGTGATTGTGGAAGAGTGATTATGGAAATTGTTTATATTGACGATGAATAAACACTTCGAATTCCAGTGCCGATAACTCCAGTAACAATAAATTGGAGATAAATTCGCAGCAATAAAATTAATCCAGTAAAGGGGAACAATCAGAAGTAAAGCTAGTCAAGTTACCCAATTGTTTTGTGATAGCTTTATAAACATATGAGAATTTCGTGCTGGATTTGGAAGACCAAGTGCTTTGCCCCACCAACGTAATGTGGTCCATCCTCGGGGTCATCTACCAACTTGTACGTCTTTGGCGACGACAGTTAGCCGCCTTCTAACTTGCCTCCTGGACACAGAATATCAGCTACTCATTCCATACCTGTCAACCCTCAGCCATCATCAAATTTCTCAAACGTATATGGAACCCTCATTTATGGTACTCTTCTCCCTCAACTCTCCCAGTCATCTTTAGTTATCTCGGTCTCTCTTTCTTTCTTCTTCATCGGAAAACCCCATAGCACCACCAAGCATTTTCATGATTTGTCAGAACATGGCCACCTACTCTATCAAAGGTGATTTAACGAAAATAATGATTCAAAAACTTATTGACAAGATAGTAGAAGAAATTAATGTAAAATTGAGTCGATCCACAATATTTTCGAAAATAAAGTGATGTATGCTAGTAGATTGAGCAACACCAAGAAATAAAGCCCAATAAACAAAAAGCAAGCACTAATTTAATTCTTTGAAATATTAATACTATTGATCAACTATAGATAAGAAATAGTTGTACGGGAGATTTTTGCTATATGGCTATGTATCGTAGATGATATGTCTATATAAACATGTCAAACTTCATCGGTGACATAATTTTGGATCATTAGTCTTCTCGTATGAGAAATAACAATATGTTTTTGGTCTTTGATATCTAAAAGTGGATTACCGATGGTACTTGTAGAATGGATCTTTTTACCATCCTTTCTTGCAACGGTTGTAAGGAAGCAAATTGAAAATAGTGCCTTGGAATCCTGATGGAGGGGTCTTTTACCTCTGTTAAGGACATCATAAGAAGAAACAACACTTTGGAGGTCCCACTGACTGGCCTATAATTATCGTTTGTTGGCACTACTTCGAAATTCTTGAAGTTGGATGCCTATCTATACGCAACAACAGCTTGAGCTTGTTTATAAGATTTTTCCTTACAACAGCATGAATTAGCTTGGCATGGAAATTTTTGAGAAAATGTTACAATATAGATATGTAAAATAACACTATAGTTAGCGCAATAGCGACCTCTTCATCAAGTAGAATCATCTTGATGTAGAAATTGTCATCTTCATTATGCATATTGTAAACGTTCCACATCTGAACGATGTGTGCTCTGATAAACCAGTCATCTCGAGTGTCATTTAGATCATGTATATAGTTGAGATCTGTAATATATGATTTAGTAAGTCTTTGAGGAACGAATGAACTATGTAATGGGTTGTATCCTTTTATAACATAGTTTTATAGAGAATATGGTCTAACCGAGGAGTTGGACTATTAATACATTAATTGGTGATAATCTTTTCGTTGTTTGTGTGGATGCACGGAGGTGGCCATTAATCTTGGAATGGAAGATTTATCACGAAAACTTATTAAATCAATCATATGAATCATGAGACTTACGGATTTTTTAGTGTATGTACGTTTTATTTAGATGTTTACGGATTCCACCAAATTTATTTAAAGCATTTATTGTTTAGTGACATGATATTATCTTTTTTGTTTTATTAAATTGTGGGAAGATGTGAAGGAGCGATTGGCTGATGGAGTCTTGTAGTTATGCATGCTTTCTATTTAAACCCAGAACAGACTAGATAGCGGGAACAGCTAAGGACATTGCACCACGAGTTGAGGAAACGTCGAAGGGAAGCTCTCGTTGATGGGACGGAGCTCTCTCGTTAATCAGTGTCTACTTTACATATATATAATAGATAATTTACTTACTGTGAAATTAATATGCTCTTTAAAGTGGGATTGATGAGAAGGAGTTGAGAAATGAATCGTCGATTGCTGAGAAGAAGCTAAAGAGTCGTCACTGACCTCTCCTGCACTGAAAGTAACAATCAGAAGTAAAAGAATTTAATTACGATGAAATTAATATGCTCTTTAATGTGGGATTGATGAGAAGAAGTTTGAGGAATGAATCGTCGAATTGTGAGAAGAAGCTGAAGACATCGCTGACTACTCCTGCAGTGAATGTTTTAGAGTTATGGCCGATTTATTGTTGACCTATTTTTGTTTAGTAGCCTCGGCAGTGGGATTGAGTGTAAATTGGGCATAGGCTTGGGCTCGGACTTTTTCTAGTTTGGCTTCTTTATATTAATATTTTTTTGTTCTTTTCGGAAATAATTACTAATGACAGAACATTATTGGGCTTGAACTTGGGAATTGTTTTAGTTGGATTTCTTCATAGTTATTAATTTAATATGTTTTGTTCTTTCCGTGAATGATTAATGAGAGACTATTTATTGCTTTGGGAGTGAATTTTACATACATATATATATATATATATGGATTTTTCGTTCATCAAATGTCAAATTCTGGTTGATAAAGGGCGTGGTGCGCAGGTACAAATCCTGGAATCAAGTTTGTGGTTTGTTTCTCAATACAAATTCTCGTTCGAAATTAAGAGATTTTCTATTATAACTTATTATCATACTATTTCAATTTTCTTAAATAACCATTTACGAGTTACAACTGATTCGTTGAAAGAAAGAAAAAGGTTTTGCATAATCGTTTCCTTCTACATGTTGGAACATTCAAAAAATTTCCTGTACCAAATTAGCTTATATAAAATGAGCTTTTTCCTAAACCAAATAAAAATTATTCTTACCAACAGGATCAGATAGCCTCTTACAAAAAAATAAAAATAAAATGTAAACAATTTATCAATTCCGCATCTCATGCTACAATATCATCAGATAAATAGTAAATATATATATATACTTTCCTTGAACTCTCGCGACTGGCGGGGAGGAGTTGGCTTTTTGGGCCGCCACCTTTTTGATACAAATTACGTTGTTGAACGTAGGCTTCAATTTAATTGGATTTCCGGAGATTAAGATTCAAACAAATATATAAATAGGATTTAGGAAGGATTAATTCCAAAGAAAACACCAACTTTGCAGTTTGTATTCTTTCTAACATGAATTTTTAGAAATTATAAAAAAACATATACTTTTGATTTTGTATCACATCTAATAAATAATAATCTCCACTGTGAATTCTGACGGATTCCTCTGACATGGCTATCTAACGGTGCTTATGTAGTGACAGTGAATAACATTATCTCTTCTATACTATGAGATCTGATAAACTACCAATGTCGTTATCGCCAAGCGTTTGATAGTGATGTCGAACTCATGACCTGGTAAATTCAACTACCCACCAATTGCAGATTTAACAATGAAATGAAAGGCAACCAATTTCCAGTATTGATGATACAGAAACATGAATGATCTCGTTATAATTAATTTTATTCATTTAATGTGGCAAGAGCAATCAAACCAGCAGGTGAAGTAAGAGATATTTCAAGGTGTAGAAGACTTGCTATGTCATCCGCCGTCAGCCACATAAACACCGTTAGATATTCATATCAGAGGAATCCGTCAAAACTCATTGGGAAGGTCACTGCGTGTTAGACCAGATACAAAATCAAAAGTTTCAATTTTTTTTTTGTAATTTCTAAAAGTTCGTAGGGGAAAGGATACAAACTTCAAAGTTGTTACTTTTTTCTGGAAATCTCCAAAAGTTTCGTGTTGGAAATGATACAAACTATAAAGTTAGTGTTTTTTTTTTGAATTAAGCCTATTTAGGGCCCAGCCCATCTCATGCAACGAGACCGGCCCACTAAGCTTCAAGCATCGTCACGGCCCCACGGCCACATCTCTCTTCTTCGTTGTCGTCGTCGTCGTCGTCGTTTTACTTTTTCTTCCGGTTTCTTCGATTATCAGCTTCAAGCATCAATTTTCAGGTAATCTTGCTTTTAATTTCGGTGGAGAGGATGGATGAACGGACACCCTTCTAGCCATTCTCAGTGCCGGAGCAGCTGAATTGTCATTTTCCGGCAGCAGCAACTAACCGTTTGAGCTCGAATCCTCAATACATCTTGCAAGAAAAAATGCCGTCGTGATGCTTCTAGCTTGTTCCCCATGGAAGCGGAATTATTGCTTCCGATCATGTTAAGGGCTATGTCGGCGTAATATGGTGAATTTGAGCTCAAGCTTAGGCTCGGCAATTAAGCTCTTATGCTTGTCATTTACAGGTGATTTGCAGAAAATGATCATTCGTTCAAAACGATGGGAGTCTTCTCCATGCACGAGCTCTCTATTCAGCTTGAGCATTGTGGTTACAGGTAGTTCATTGGCTACATCGCTGAAGCTTTGGCGAGTCATTTACTAATGGAAAGAAGGTTGAGGCACACTGCCCCGTTTGATTTACCTTCCATATCTGTCTTTTGTAGCTGTTCTGTTACAGGAACCTGAGGCTGCTTCGGTTGTCGTTCCAAGTTCGAATTGCTATGCTCTCGACAATTCTAGCCACCTTGTTGATTTTGTATCCTCTCATATCATAAGTAGCAAATCGCATAATGATCAAAATCTTTGCATTCGATTATCAGATTGGTATAATAGGATGCACTGTCTGATGAGAGATGTTGGTGTGCGCGGCTGTGCCCTTCATTATTTTAATGATTCCGGTGTGTCAATGCCGTAAAAGTGCATGCTACCTTACTAGGAAAGAATGCTTGATGCTTGATGTTTCAAGATGGTCTGTCATGTGGATATCGATTAAAATCATGATTCTTGTGTTGTCTATAACTGTAGAAACAAGCGTAGAGCAGTCTTTCAGTTTACAATATTTGACACAAAAATGAGATGGGATGCAGTTGTTTTCTCTTAAGAAGCTAATAGAGTAGCTGGGTTGGGCAAGTTTTCGAGTATGAGGGGAAGGTAATCTCCTTTTGGTTATCATGTATATCTCATCTACAAGGTCCACTTGTGAGGATGTTATGCACGCTCATTGTACTGACATCACTTTGTTTAATGTAGGACAAGGACTTGGTGGTACGATTTTGCAAAGATGTAGAGACTAGGTCAAATACGGTAGCATCACTAAAGCAATTTAATTGTTTGTCATATTCTTCTTCTTAACTACTATTTTAATAAACTCTTCCCGGTGACAAATTATTTCTTTGAGATTATTGCTGAAAATATCACAAGAAGGAAGTGTTTCTATTGTGTTGAGATTCTTTTTAAAAATTTTGAGGAAACAATTTCTTGAAGCGTCTACAGTTTCTGTTATAGGCCATTGGTTGCATGATATGGAAGTCCTTCATTCTATTTTATTCTGATGCCATCTGCTCTTGTATGTACCTTGTAGGGATATGTGGACTTTGGCTGGTTTGATAAGTTCAATCACTTTGTTCCTGGTTCAGGACACGTCGATTTTGTTCAAGTATGTTCTTTTCATTATGAAGTAGTACTATTAACATTTTAATCAAGTTTGCATAAGGTAAAATGATTTTCTCTCTCTCTCTCTCGCGCCCCCCCCCACCCCCCCCCCCCCCCCCCCCCCCCCCCCCCCCCCCCCCCCTCAAACTTGAGAACTGCAAATGAGAATAGCATTTATGTTGAGAAATAAAATTTTTACATCTAATTTCCCAAAATAGGAGGAGAGGTTAAATCAGCATTTTGCTTAAAGTTGAGCTGGTAAATTGAAACATCAATATTGTACTTGGAGCGTAATTTAGTACACCTCATTAAGATGGGTTTTACATATGTGGGTTGACTTAGAAAAGTGACTAAATGGTTACTTGGAGTTGAAACCTGCCTGACACTAGAACAGACTTTGTTCATCATTCTAAAGGATCATCTTCGTAAAAGCTTAAGTTAGTAGATGGTGATCCAACAACATATCACATACACTATATAATGAAAACATGAAAATGTTGGAGGGGGCATATAATATTTCAAGCATTGAAAGCAGAAATGAACTTTAGTTCAACTCCTCAAGTGTGAAATAGGCTGTTGAGTAGCTGTGAATCTGAAAGCGCCCGTATTGACCTGTCTGTGAACTTACGTTATATTTCTCTGCACATACAGCGGTTTTACAATGGAGATTTGCTGAATTGTGAAACAAGTTATGACAAATTGGGACGAACAGCTCAGGTTGGTCATCTACAAGCCTTTTAGTCAAGCTAGAAGGTCATAGCAAATCTTATAACTGAATTTTCTTTTTGTGGAAGTATTAAATTTTTTGGTTTTATTTTGTTATTTCTTTAATTATGAATAATTTGAAGTTTTGATGTATGGCTTTTGCAATTCAGGTGAATATAATATGTGGGAAATGCTCGAATGGCCAATGCAGAGGTTTGTTATCTTACACTTTGCATTTTAATGCTGTGTATTTTTGTATCTTCATTTTACATGCAGCTTCATATGGAAACACAAATGCCTCCCAAGTCTTGATAGTTGTTTGATCTTTCTAGCTTTCTTATTGATGTTAATTTCCCTATATGAGGAGTGTGAAATTCAGTGCGTTTGCTGAGCAAATAACTATATGCTGTGATTGAAATTGAAGAGATACGGTAATATCTTCTCTGATTCACAAAATGGTTTGATGAAGTTGACATAATTGGACATGATTGTACCTTCTCAAGTGGTCATCAGACTTGGGCCAATCAATATAATCATAACCAGACACTGGAGATAATTTTGTGTAGTATGGAACTATTGTATCATATGACTCCCTTACCTCTGCTGCTGTCTCTTTTCTGTCTCCTAAATTAAGCTGAGTAATACCTGTAAGAGTATATTTATGTAAATCCAAATATCTCTCTATTTTTGGTTCTGTTACCAGGTATACTTCAAAAAGAGTTAGTTGACTCCAGATTGTATCCCTAATAAACAAGAGCTACTCTGTTTCTTCTCTAATTTATATAGCTCATGCAGTCTTTATTTATCCAGCCTATTAACATTTATATTAGATACCCTTTGGTTTGTAGTGCTATGCTTATTTTCATGGGTAGATACTTCATCTCCTCTCTGCAGCGATGAAACCTTGTTTTATGCTTTTCTTAAATCACAGCCTGTATCTGTAATAACATTAAAGAATACCATCGACAAAGTTAGTGTACCGTGCTAACTCTTAAGGTGTGAGTTTTACAACTATAGATCGATTGTGAAAAACCCTTGTTTTGTTTTACACTGTGGAGTGTTCTTCCATTGAAAATACCATCATTGCTTATCTGTACTTCTCAACAGCTCTGGGTTAATGCATAGCTTCTGTATCTCTAGCTTAATTGATCGACTTTTCATCTGACCATAGGTGAACTTGGATGCATCTGCAACGTTAGTTATGAGTCCGCATGCAGGTATCTAACATGCTATCTTTTGATACTATTCTTGGTTGTAATCCCATTAGCTTGATGTCATGGTCCAGTCCTCACTTCTTTGTTTGACTATTGCAAGAGTGAGGTCTGAGGTGCATATATATGGAGGATAGGCCCTCATATTGGAGGTGGACCATACAAAATCACCGAGTCCATAAACATCCGAAAACCGCTTGGCCAAGTTGTAGGGTTCGCCTAATAGAATCATTACAAGAACCTGGATGGTATCTATCTGGGAGCATGCTTTCCTTAGAAAGATACATGCACATAATGTATGAGCAATGAAGTTAGTTAGCAACCATAAACGAGTGCATTGGCTGCAGGAAAACTTTCTAACGCAGTATAATCAGTCATAAAATGCAATTATTTCATAATGAGATAAGCTCTCGATCAAGGTCAGAGAGAGAACTATCTGGTGCTACTGCTAGCAGCAGGATGTTGATTTTACATTTAATTGCATCTGTTTATTTTTATTATATAACTTGAAATGTTGTCTGCTATTAATAAGATGAACCAAAGTCTGATGAGATCCCACAATTTAACCCTCGGTACTTCAAAAAATTTCAGAGTTTCAATTGAACTTGCCATTCCATGTGAGAAGCGGGGTCCTCGGGTGTTCACGGGCTTTACTCTTGGTTTTTCTCCACGGTCTTGGGAAATTGTAAGTGTCTCAACATTTTGATGAGTTATGGTTAACTGTGATTAATTGAAATTGACTTCATGCCATCACCTCGTAGGTCCATAATGGAATGACTCAACAAGGCTATGAAAAATCAAATAATTATTTCAGGTCGGATATTAAAAACCATTTTCTCTGTGATATTCTTTTCTTGAATTATCCCATAGTTATTGAAGGATAATCAAATCATTAAGCTGGAAATGTCCTAGTTATGATTTTGAGATTTGCATGTTGCAGTTTCAGAACAGAGCAGACTCATATAGTCCTTTATATGACCGCTGTTGCTTCCCAGTCTAATCTGGTGCAAAAGCCTATCATTAAGGTCTCTATTTTCTCTCAATGTAATAACCCAAGTGATCTTCAACAAACAATAGAAAAGGTCGTATACTTGTATTCATGAATCTCCCAAGTTTATCAGGTTGTCCCCGAGGAAGGACTGGAAGTTAGGTCATCAGGCTCTGCAATAACTGGAAATCCTCCGACAACTTTATCGCCCTCCATGTTAATTTTGGAATGGAGATGTAAGAGCATATCTTGCAGAGGTTTGATAAATTTCCAGCATTTACTAATGATTTGGTCTCTGACCTTCGATATCTCTGCCTTTAAGGTGAGAAAAGAAGTGATGTTCCATATGAAGTCGAAATTACTACTCCAATAGATGGTTATGAACCGATACAGTTTACTCTCTCCAAAATGTGTGGTAAGCTTGTTTGGCGCAGTTCCTTCAAAATAATCATTTGAAAAAGTTGTAACGTATATTCACCTACTGGAAATGGGCCGAAGGATTTGAGGAAAAGATGGGCACTATTTCGGTAGTTTAGTTATCATAGACCCGTCATAGATGTTCCATAACTCATTTGTCGAACATGTGTCTCAAATATAGATACAGGTTTGCTTTCCTAACACCTTATTTATTTCAATATGGTAGGTAGGGTTGGTAACTAGCATATATATTGAATATCTTGCTGGCTTATATTAATTGCAGAATATAGACAGGACGGAGAGGGAGACACTGTACGAGGATGGGCCATATTTGGTATCCTATCTTGCATGTAAGTAATTTTCTTTTTCTTCACATTTAATAATGCTGATGAATCTGCTGGCTGGAAGTTGTCGAACAAATTTTCAATTTTTCAGAATTACTCTGAAGATTGTCTTTGGAAGTGAAATAAAGTAAAATCTGTTGAGTGTTCGATCTATTGCATTAAGAAACTAAATTTCTTTGCCTATGTTATATTTCTCATATTTGAGGTTCACATTTTGGCATGGATCAGATGCATAACTCTATCGACTTTCCTTTGCATTGGAGGGCTTGTCTACAAGACACGAGTAGAGCGCCAGGTAACCTGTTCTGACATTGTCAACTCCATCAAATACATCCACTTACAAATTCTGTTATTCGAACTTGTTGCTCATGTGCAAAGTTGATGTACTAAGTTAATCTACTGTTGGGAAATTTTGCAGCGTGGACTCGATGCATTACCCGGAATAACATATCTATCAGCCTGTCTAGAAACTGTAAGTATCCGCTATGTTTCTTTTAAGCCAGATCTCATGTTGGGGTTTGAAATTCCTGTGGGGATTGCAAACTCGGGGAAGAATTGGCAAAGTGAAATTTCTTGGATGAATGAAAATTACGCGGCATGTGAGCTTAGAATTGCCTCCCACATAAGATGACACAAACTAGTCTATGATGCACGTTCTAGTTCTGATTGATTGAAACTGATGAAAAAAGGTGAGTGGAGGAGGGAGCAACGGCTATTCAAGACCTGAGGATCTCAACAGCGCATTCGCAAGTCAAGCTTCTTGGGAACAGCCGTCACCTTCTAATCAGAGAACTTGGAGGCCAAGCGAAAGGACATATGGATCAATTTGATTGAGAAGAGTAAGCGATCGCGAATTTGTTCCCTTTGCAGCAAAATCTACTTGTCTGCTTTTGTTGTTCTGAAGAATCAGTGTCACATGAACCGTGATATCTTCATTTTATCTCCGATGTCCAGAGTATATGCGGTTCCTCCATTTATGCTTCTGATGGAGGCACTGCAAACACAAATTGATGTAAAGTCCATACAGAGTAACTAGGAAAAGGAAACAGATAAAACACTGACATGTGACTTGATTCTTAGTATTGCTGGTCCTATGATGGTTAGACTGAAAGATTAGAATCGAGAAAGAGTTGTCGAGAATTGAGCTCGATAAGGTTAGACTTGGCAAGTTGGCATTGGCAAGGATGGCCTCAGTTATTATTTTCCTTCATCACTTTTGCATTCAAGAAAAACATTTATTATTTGACCTATGGAAATCACAAAACCCAATTTGCAAAGTTTAATCCGAAAAGTTTGTTACTTTTAGTTCAATTTATAAGCACTTTTTAAGTAGGCGTGTAAATGAGCCGAGCCGAGCTTGAATTTAGGAGGCTCAAGCTCAGCTCGATCATTTTCTCGTGAGCTTGAGCGCAAGCATGATCGAGTCTAAACATCCGAGCTCAAGCTTAGCTTGTTATACAAATTGGAGGCTCGAGCTCAAGTTCGAGCTCAACAATGCACTAGTGAAGCGAGAGCTTTGGTCCAACTGTGCTCGATCGAGCTCAAGCTTGTTTAGGCTCCAAATAATATCAGTAGTCACGGTCTTATGGGCCTTATATATGGGAATCAGTAACTATATATATATATATATGTATGTATGTATGTATGTATCCGTGTGTGCTCATAAAACCATTTATAAATTTCGATTAGGCTTGTGAAATTCGCAAGCTGAATACTGCTAAGCTCGAGTTCGAGCTGTTCGCACATTGTCACATCTCACTTATAACCCTATTTTGAAACACATCATCTCATCTCACTTGTATCTCTAATTTGAAGCAGTAATAGAACTCAATGAAAATTGTTAATTTTTATCTTATGATTTTATTTTACCTGCATTCAATTTCGATGCAAATTTGATTTTCTTTAAATTGATGATTATTGTATCTTTTAGATTTCAGACGACAAACTTGAATTGAGTTATTCTTCAATGAAGTGCGTATAGATGAATATGTAAATTTGGGATTTAACCCATGGAGGATTACACAAGTTTCTCTCTCTCTATGTTTTTTTTTTTAAAACAAAAAAAAGTGTCGTTTTTAGGTTTAAGAATAAGGATCTTAATACGAGTCTATAATGCAATAATAGATCCGCAAGGAGATGAACAAATTACTTAAATGTACTTCATTAATCAAAAGGTGATGTAGCGTAGTGATGCACACCTCAACTGTTGACCTAAAAGTGGCAGGTTCAATATCTAGTGAGAGTATTCGTGTCCTTTTATTAGTTATTTAGGATTTCTCTTTCATTACACTAGCATTTAGGCCTCTTTTGTAACCGAAAAAAATGTACTTCATTAAAATCTAAGTCTAAAACCAAAGCTAAAACAGGGAAAAAAAAACAGATAATCTATGGGACCATGTCTGCCCGTAATTCCTAAACCATGACTGCCTCGGATAATCCAAGGACAGAATAAAACCTGAAATGCCATGCAAAACTTCCTAAGGCCCTAGACAACTTATGACCATAAAACGAGGTATTGGTTACACGGCTTGGGTTGGATTCATTGCAATAATTAATCGAATCAATCCAAGCTGGTAACCGCAGCAGTTTAAACAATAATCTTATCGAATCTTTTAGGATCTTCCAGCAACTCTGCCATGGGGTTGTAGATATCCACGTACTCGATGTGGATCCCTGAATGCTGGGAGTTCAGCCTCGAAACGAGGTCCTCAAGCTTTGTGTTGTAGCCTTGGCTGTCGATGTTCTCCTGTTCGACGTATAACTGCTAGTTATGGAATAGGCGCCTTACTATATTGCTGATGCTGTGCGTCGTGACTTCCACCGGCAAGCACCCGACAGGAGGTAACCTGACCACGGCAAACTTACGTGCTCCTTTCCCGTACAGCCTCTGCATCGATCCCCAAAGATATGGTCAATAATTTATAGATTATGGATCATACGAGGTAATTTATTAAATTATATAGATAATACGACGTAATTTTTTTTTGGGAAATCTTTTGTTTTTTGGTGGGATGATTTTATTTAAGTACTTCAAAATAAGAGTAAAAAACACTTTGACCCCTAACTTTTTTTTAGCTTTACCTTGCCCACTAATGTTAAGTTTGTTTCATTTAGATCATTCAGTATTTTCATGAACGTGTCACTTTAGATACCCACATGACCGTCCAATATTACTTTAACCATTTATTCTTAGTTTGTATCATTTTGGTCACTAACCTATAAATGCAAAAGCGTATCAATTTGACCCTTAAAAAATCAAATTATTCAATAAATGATCACAAGATTATACTTTTTTTTTTCATTAAATATATTTCTACTTTCATAAAATTGAATTATAAATGACCAAGGAAGTCTAAGAGAGAGACAACTGATGGGGCTTTCGGCACAAGTCGCCAAGTCCGTACATACCTGTCTCGCCTCACCCTCTTCGAAACATACTTGACACAAAATTCAATCGACCTGCTGATGATAACCTTGAGATCAAAATGGCGATTGCTCGCGACTAATCACTTTTGGCCAAAATGACACTAGATAGACTTATTTGTGACAAAAATTGCACATTACTAGAAACTAATAAAAATTCACGTGTACTGCACATTATTTTTTCAGTTGTGCTTTATAAGACATTTTTTTTTTGAGATTATTAATGCATGTTCTATAATTTTTATTTAGAAATGATAAAAAGCTTTATGGTATATAAGTATATCAGTATCATATAAAATCATTACGATAATATAAAAAAATTAACTGTTTTTGTCTTTTATTGCTCTCGTAATGAATGGTAATTTCTATGGTGTTACAGTTTTAAGCTGCTCACATGAACAATGCATTAGCCATAAGTACAAAGTTTATGTGCAATGGTGTATACGGATATATCATTGCCACTGGCGCTGTCTAGATCTGCTGATTAACGAAGTATATCTAGATGACATATAATAATAAAATGATGATGTAAATATTAATAAAAAGAAGTTGATATAGATTATTAAGATTATTACTAAATGAGAAATTCATGGTTATGCCAGAAAAGTTTACAACTTTTATATCCCTCATCCATCTTTATCGCTCTTCTTCTCTCAATAAAACTCGTTTTTTTTTTTGGCTCTATGATCAAAACTAATTCTCAAGGCACCGACTTACCTTGAACTCAGTGTTTCTATTGAATCTTAAAGCATTGCACTTCAAGTAATATCCACTTACGGCGGCTGTCATCATTCATCAATTGAAATATACCTCGTGGTTTTTCTCAATAGCGCTTCAGCCACCATGAGAAGTTATTTGCAATAATTTTGCCAGATATCAGATTTATTCGTATGCCTTATCTCTTTCGTCAAGGAAGTGTCTGGGTGTGGCAGGGTTTTTTTTAAAAAAATTTGAATTAAAATAAATAAAATGCACTTATATAATGTTAATCTGGGCTCTACATACTTGTCGTGCCAAATTTTTTCATCAATTTGGACCCAAAAATCGACGATGGGCCAAGATTGGAACAAGAAAAAGAAATCATATAGGGATTCTCTATTAATTTTGAACGAATGTGCTAAATTTGAGCCATTAACGTGCGGATCATTCATCATCATTAACGTGATTTATAGCGACAAAATAAAGATATTCAATTATTCAGTTCAGTTGGTAATGAACTTGCGAGCATGTCATGGCAAAAAGAAATTTGTCCAAGAAATTGATTCTGTAATATCGATAGCTCCCATCTCTCGAGGAAACCTTGAAAGCGCGAGAGAGTGGCGGGAAAATCTCAAAACCCATTTAAAAACTCAACGAATGATCGAACAATGTAATTATTCTTTAAAAATATAGAAAAAAATCCATTTTTTTTTTCCAATTTTAACATCCAATCAATAGCTTCGAGTCGGGTCCCTGAGTCCAAATTCCCATTAATTTCTCAGCCTCTTCAAGTAATCGCATCCGGGCAAACGTTGTTCAATCTCCACCAATGCTCCCCAAGCACCTGTATATGAATATGCATTGTAGCACCCGGGGACTCTCTCTTTTGAATTCCTTGAGCGCAGGCTGTAAATCTCCGGGACGTAGAAAATATCCAGGAGATTCGAAAATTCTCATGCTGTGTCATAGAGCGTCAAGAGGTTGTTCGTGCTGCAAGTGCCGATCTTGGCATTGTCCATGCATACGGGGCAGGGAGGTGCATGTGTGCTGTGCACATGTCCACGAACCCGATCCTGCCCGTGTTGCCTGTGACGGCGATGCAATTTGTCGATTGAGAGGGAGAGGAGGTGAGGTGAGCGATATATATGACGAACATGAAGAACTTAGATTTGGAGGATTCATAGTTAACAGAGAGAAGAGACAGAAACAAGAATTTCTATGTTGTGTTGCAGGTCCAATTGGAGCGATGTTAGAACTGATGA
Source organism: Punica granatum (assembly GCF_007655135.1). Lineage (NCBI taxonomy): Eukaryota > Viridiplantae > Streptophyta > Magnoliopsida > Myrtales > Lythraceae > Punica > Punica granatum. Next base: position 6,590,169 of record NC_045129.1, read on the forward strand.
TTTAGATTTATATAACGGGTTTCGCCCCGTAACTTTACAGATTTCTTCTGACCTTTGCTAGCGTGCAGGATGATCGATTTCTGACCAAAGGACCTTGAAACCAAACCGAGTTAGACAATTTTGTTCCCCCTGCAGTAAATTTTCCTGCCAACTTTTGATGTTGCGAGCAATGACTCACTACATAAAAATTGGTTGTTTCTTCGTTGCTATGATAATAAGAGATTATAGAACGTCTATCCCTTCGCTTTCTTTATGCGCAGATTAATATGAAACTCTACAAAGGATCAGGACACCTAAAACACTCAAATTTCACTTATCGGAGAGAATCCGTAAGAGTAAACATATGGGAGAGCTTCATTCAGGAGTAATTTCCTATCGATTGCTACTGCAAATTGACCATATAAAGGCCATGAAATCAGAGCTAAGATCGTGCAAATAATTCCTATTAAAAGTTTCGATAGCTTATCTACGCGCACATGTCTCTTCTCTTGTAATCCCAAGATGATGAGCGAAAAATGAACACAAGAACTCTTCTGGAGGTGCAACGTTAACCTATTGGTACTGAAGAATCTCCCGCCACATCATCTTCCTTATCGTATCCTCCTCCATGTTGTCCTCCACAGTGAGCTCGACCGGGAACTGGGCCGGATGGACAGTTCTCGGATCGTATAACGGTGCCATGTAAGGGTGATTGAGCGCCTCGGCAACAGTTGTCCTCTTGTTTGGATCGAATGAGAGCATCTTCTCGAGCAGGTCCAGACCCACAGGATCTGCTTGGGGAAAAAGAGTTGAGAGCGGGGTTCCACTGCAGTAAGAGAGGGACTCAATATATCTTCTGCCCTTCGTGCTCTGGATGAAGTCGAGATCTGCTTTCTGCAGTGTCCCGAGCGTGCGGATTATGCACTGCAGCTGGTTCTGGGTGTCACTGCCGCGAAAGATGGGTGTTTGCTCAAGCATCTACGCGAAGATACGCCCGACTGACCAGACATCAATGGAAGGGCCGTAGTTGTTGTTGCCCAGGAGGAGCTCAGGTGCGTGGTACCATCGAGTTGCAACATACAACTTCATGAACTCCGACTTATCTTGGGCTGCAGCTCTCGAGAGACCAAAGTCGCATATCTTTAGCTTACAGTCGTAGTTGATGAGGATGTTGCCGGGCTTTAGGTCCCGATGGAGGATGTTTGCCGAGTGCAGGTCGTTGAGGCCGCACTGTATCTGGAAGATGAAGTTCCTGATCTAGTAGTCGAATAATTGCACTTTCGAGTGGATATAGTCGTGCAGGTTGGTGAAAGAAAAATCGAATTAAATGTAATAACGATAAATAAAATTTTTCATCTCATGAACATTGGATCGTAATTTAAAATCATATTTCAGGCGTGATATTACCTTTTATTCGAATTAAACAACGCGACCTATAGTTTCTACAAGGGTAATCGAATTATATCTTTCGAGATCGAATCCTTTGTAGAATATTGTAGCCGACCACTCGCGCAGCCTCTAGCCTCGTCCACACGAACTTGTTCGTCTCCAAGGAATTGCGGCGGTATTGGACGTCCTTTTGCAGCCAAGAGAGAACCTCTTTTATTTTATTTTATTTTTTTTTAATTTTTGGGCTCAATCGGCTAGCTTGGAAAGAATGACAGTAGGCTTCCCCCCCTCTTTTTTTATTTAATTTTTTTGTTTTTGCCGTGTGCCTTTCCTTCTTCTTTTTCTTTTCGGTTTGTGTGTGTATTTAATGCCCCGCATTAATATATAAAACATATCCATATATATTTTACATAATGACTCTAGGAATCAATTTGCAATTAATTAATTAATTAATTCACAATTAATTAATTAATTAATTCACAATTAATTAATTTATTGCCAATGTATTACCTTTACACAAATAAGTCATCTTATGACTAGAACTTTAAGAGAGAGATTATTACGTCATCGACATAAGTTTCCACTCTAGACTTTCTAATTATGGAAACATTTTAAATATGAAAACTCTCGTATTTCCTTATACGGATTCACCTCGATATCGGATTTGATTTCGGGATGTGCTAGCAACTCTACAACTATATTACAAGTCTAATCTGTGAATTAATTCCTAATTAACTATCTTAATTATACTCAATTCATCATCGGTTAAAACACGTCTTATTGTGTGTGATTAATTAGGCTCATCACTAAGTGGCAATGAGATTATAATGTCAAACTCCTTCGACATTATCGGAAACTCTTTTCCATAACCAAAAGCATAATTTCCAATATGTTTTTGGCTCCCAAAGATTATGAGTGATACCTAATAGCATGTTATGATAATTCAAATAGTGACGAATGTGCAATTTGAACATTCTGATGAACTAGTGACCATATATGCCATGCACTCGGGGCCCTTCATTGTAGATCCTGATCTAGTCATTGCCATGATAAATGTCAAATCCTATAACTGACTATATTGAGTCTCTGAGTTTCTATTTATAGACCATCAAGACTTAAATTAGAAACTCCTTTCTATTTTAAGTCCAATCACCTTGGCCAATGATTTCCTGATCAATAATAAAACTCAAATCCATAGGACCTTTCCCTGTTTACTTATGTCAATGAATCCTTTCTCGAATGGTCACTTACCTCCATACATAACTAACAAGGACCACTGTCCGCCGAGTACCTATGCTTACAACAAGTATATAAGCAGAACCAAATCCTAACTACCTATATATGAGATAACCATGTCATCTCAAGTCTAAGGACTATATGCACTAATATGGTCTAGATAATATTCTTTGACAACAGTAAAGTATCATGTGAATATTATTTATACGTCACATTCGGTTCACTTATCTCCGAAAGTATCTATATGTTTGTCTCAATATCTAATATCGAATAGTATGTGACTCACTACTCCATTCATTAGTATCTATATATTAATCATAGATACAAACAAATGTAATAGTCTAGCCGGAATAATAGTGCCCAACCAAGATTCCAATTATCATGAACAATTTAAAGAACTTGTACTAGATAATTCCGTTATTTATATTCTCAACTCTTTGACAATGAAGTATCTGCCAAGTATCTTAATGGCTTATTCTAATAAGCAATTCATGAATAATATAATAAATTTTATTGCCATAAATAGAAATTATCCAATTACAAATATCGATTGTACTGCATATAACTAATGGTCGAATACCAACTAAACATCCTCCAAGCTTGTTTTCTGGCTTGGCAGCATTACATGCCTGAGGGAGATGATGTTCTCGTGCTGGATTTGCCTGAGAATCATGGGATCCCTAAGGGTGCTGGCAGCAGTTATGGAGTCCTCGAACACATTGGAGATCTTCTTGATCGCTACCTTCTCTCTTTTCTCCAAATCGTGCGTGGTGGTCACCACGCCATAGTATCCTCTTCCCAAGGGCTCGAGGGGGTGGTACTTGATGTCTGTCATGAACTTAGTCTACCGATTTCCCTTTTTGCATCAGGCCGCTTAATTACGACCCGAACTAGCTCTGCCATCTAGTCTTACTCTACTTAACTGAGAAATTAACAGATAGTTTTCTCTATAAGCAACAGCGAAAATTAACGTGAACTAACATTCTCTGTATCCTTCATTTGACTAAAAGCTAGCTTTGCACCTTCTCTTGAACATCGTGATCATCAACATTGAACAAGGCATGATGAAACGGGAAGCACATGCTATAATCTTCTCAACGAAAATGCAAAATAAAATAGAAAAGAACACTGAAACAAGTTCAAAGCAAGTACACAAATGAAGGAATATAGATTTCTTACTTCGTGAAAGCTTGTTGCTTCGTTCTTCTTCTAGTCTTTGTGTTGCAAATAACCGAACTTTTCCAGGGATGACCCTAATGGAAGCTGCACCGGGAATGAAGATAATGAAGTGGCGACTTGGGAGCTTTCCTTTCTAGGTGTATTTTAAGGATGATGATATGGTGGGATTTGGCATTACTTATAAGAGATGCATCCTCTACTTACATAAGCAAAAACATTACCCATAGGGCTTTATATTTGAGATTTGAATTCTACAGATTTGAAATTTAATCTCTAAATGATTTATTTTCTAACTTCCTCTTGGAATCCCTATAAAATCCCATGATTTGGTGCAGCCACAAACGGGCTAAGTTATTATTTGCACATACTGAAAATGTACTCAAATTCAAATAAATAATTGAAAATTTTACCACGACTTATTTACATATACTCCTTTCAATGCCCTGCCGAGAAGAGTTGGGCTCTGGCTTTGTACGTGAAATATTCAGCTCACATTTTAGCGACACAATCCAATAAAAATAGTGATCTCAAGTTATTGAGGCTCATGTCTACTAAATTCCGAAAATCCGGATATTATATTTTCTATATATTCGCGGGGCTAAGTTTACTTTCCTTGGATTTCATATATCTTTTTTTCTTTTCTGTCAGTAACACATTTGCATGTTAGATTAGAATATCCCAAAAATATTATTTGTTCATCTATTTGCAGATAAATATACGTATCTATATTTCACAAAAAACAAAAAATAAACGTATCTATAGCATAATATTTGTTTATTAATCATGATTTAATAAGTCATAACTTCTCGGTATATTAATATAAGCCACAACTTTAATTTTTGGAAACAAAATCCCAAATTAGTTTGATCGTTTTTTATTGGTCTTTGCATGAATGGAATAGAAAGTTCTTGCCGCACTATATGCTCCAAGTCACAGCGACCTGTAACTTTACCCCTAATGTAACCTGTTGAACAACAAGGGTTTCAGCCAACCTCCCGCTAGCAATCAAAGACTTTGAAACCAAGTTAGAAATTTTGTTTCCATTGCTGTTAATTTTTCGACCAGCTTCTGATGTTAAGAGGAATGATACACACCACATGAAAGTTGGTCACTTCTTCGTCTCTCTGATGATAAGAGATTAATAGACAATGTTTATTCCATCGCACTTCCTCAATAGGCAATATATTAAGGAACTCCGAAATGGAAGAGGACAGCTAAAATATGCAGATTTCACTTGTCGAAGATAATCCGTAAGACTATACATAAGGGAACTTCATTCCAGAGGGACTGTATATTTTCCTAGCTATTAATTACTACTGCAAATTGATTTTTATTAACGTCATCAAAATAGAGCTAAGATCATTCAAATATTTCCTATGAGTGTAAAATTTCACTAGCCTATACGCTATTTGACCCATCTTTAACCCAAAAGCTCGAGTCGATAAGTTGTAGTACCGAATCACTTTATAAACCCTTTAATTTTTGTTTAATTTTTCCGTGTGGGACAATAAGTCTCAACACCTGTCCTCACATGGTAATGTGTGGCTTTGATGCTTCACCTACAAGTGCCGCGTGGACTTGGACACCCGCTCACAAGAAATGACTACGAGCCATGACTGGACTTCCGTTCTCGAGACTTAACTACGAGGTTGACTTCTTCTTGCGCCTCGGGCTAGATGAGGGGGGATAATTGATAATTAGGCTATGGGTCGAACTAAGATAATAAGCAATTTGGCTGCCTTGAAACTAGGCTTGGTGTGGTGTGAGCCCACACGTGTGCTGTTGATATATATTGTCTCACACGGAAAAATTAAGAAAGAAACCACAAACTTATATGAGGTTTGGGTCAACAACCTATTAGCTTAAGCTTTTGGCTTGCAGATGAGCTCAAGTCCATGTAAGCTCAAGTGAAAATTTTACATGGTATCGGAGGGGGTTATGCTTTTGAGCGTACGCGTGGGCTCACATCACGTTAGATTCGGTTTCGAGGCAGTCAAGAGTACGCTTCATGTTAGTTAGACCTGAGAGTGGCCTGGTCCTTCTAGTTCCGATGTAGCTAAAATGTGCACTGCTAGTTAGGCTTGAGTGTAGAGCTCGAGGATAGTCTGGTGTTTGCCCTCCTCTCGCCCGAGCCCGGAAGATGATGCCTGACTCGTGATCAGTTGTTGAGAGCGGGTGTTTAAGGGCACGTTGCACGTGCTGGAGTACAAGCTGCCAAGTGAGGGCATGTGTTGAAATATGTTATCCCACACGAAAAAATTAAGAAAGAAATTATAAGCTTATATGATGTTTGGATCCAACAACCTATTAGCTTAATCTTTTGGGTCTGTTGAGAGCGGGTTACACTCTAATACCATGTAAAATACCCATGGGCCTATGAGTGATTGGCCCCATCAACAAAAACTCGAGCTAATAGGTTGAAGATGAACCGAATCGCTTATAGGCCCAGTGATATTATACATGAGCCCAGGTTGCGCGTATGCGTGCCCACGCGCATGCGCACTAATACCACGCTAGACCCAATATGTCCGAGAGCAGCAAAGAGTGCACTTCGTGTAAGTCCCCTCACCCGAGCTCAAAAGAGGAACCTTGCTCGAGGTCAGTTATTGATGGCGGGTGTTTAAAGGCACATGACAACATGTAGGTAGAAATAGAACACACATTACACGTGAATGCTGGTGTTGAAGAGTAAAAATGGGATAAATCCCAAATCGGAAAAGAAAAGGAAAATCAATATGATATTAAAGCCCAGGTTGCGAGTATGCGTGCATGTGCACCAACACCACGCCAAGCCAAGTATGTTTGAGAGCAGCCACAAAGAGCGTCTCCTATTAATCTCCCCTCACCCGAGCACGGAAGATGAGCCCCACTCGAGCTCAGTAGTTGAGGGCAGGTCACATGAGAACGTGTAGGCAGAAATAGATCACATGTTGCATGTGAGGGCGAATGTTAAGGATATTAATCCCACATGAAAAAGATGAATCAATATCTATTGGTTTATATGAAATTTGAGAACCATCACTTATCAGTTTGTGATTTTAAGTAGAAATTAGCTCAAGCCCGTAAAAGCCGAAGGACAATTCAATAATGAGTCTATGACAATGACAAATTTCAACAGCTTATACATACGGACATGTCGCTTGTAGTCTGGAGTTGTGATTATAAATAAATATAATAACATCTTCAGGAGGCGTAACGTTAACCTATTGAAAGTGAAGAATCTCCTGCCAGATCCTCTCTCTTATCGCAGTCTTCTCCATATCCTTCTCCACATCGAGCTCCACAGGGAACTGGGCGGGACGGACAGTACTCGGATCAAAATAGGGTGCCATGTAAGGGTGGTTGAGTGCCTCAGCAGCAGTAATCCTCTTGTTTGGATCAAACAGGAGCATACTCTCAAGCAGGTCCAAGCCCGTGGAATCCGCTTTGGGAAAGCGACTTGAGAGACGGGTGCCATTGGAGTAACGCAGGGACTTGATATATCTTCTTGCTTTTTCATTCTGGATGAAGTCGAGATCTTCTTCTCCAGGGGTCCCAAGCATGCTGATTATGCGCTGCAACTGGTTCAGGGGGTCGCTTCCGGGAAAGATAGGTGTTCGCCCGAGCAATTCTGCGAAGATACATCCAATGGACCAAACGTCGATGGAAGGTCCATAATTGTTGTTGCCCAAGAGGAGCTCCGGTGCACGGTACCATGGAGCTCCAATGCACGGGTTCATGAACTTGGAATCGCGTCGAGCTGTTGCTCTCGAGAGACCAAAGTCGCAGATCTTCAGGCGACAGTTGGAGTCGACGAGGATGTTGCTGGGCCTCAGATCCCGATGGAGGACATTTACTGAGTGCAGGTAGTTGAGGCCGCACAGTATCTGGAAGATGAAGTACCTAATCTGGTCCTCGAATAACTGCTTTCTGGTTTGGATATAGTTGTGCAGGCTGGTCTTCATGAGCTCGAAGACCAAATAAACATCCTCGAACCTCGTCCTCTGGCTTGGCAACATGACATGCTTGAGGGCGATGATGTTCTCGTGCTGGATTTGCCTCAGAATCATCAGCTCCCTCAGGGTGTTGACAGCAGTTTTGGGGTCCTTGAACACATTGGAGATCTTCTTGATCGCGACCTTGTCATTTGTATCCAGATTGAGCGCGGCACAAAGCACGCCGTGAGATCCTCTTCCAATGGGCTTGAGGGGGTAGTACTTAATGTCAGTCTCAAATATAATCTCCCTTACGCGGTAGCAGTTCTTGCGTATTTGCCTGATTGCATCAGGAGGCTTAACAACCCGAACTAGATCCGCCATATACTCTTACTCCACTTACTCTGAAAAATTTAACAGATCGTTATCTCTATAAGCAACCTGCAAATTTTAACACAAACTAACAATCTCTATCTATTTCATGACTAAAAGCGTTGTGCCTTCTTGATCATGGAAATTAATATCCAACAAGGTACCATGAAACCAGAAGCATGCGCTATAATTCGGCAAGTACACGAACGAAGGATTATAGATTCTTACTTCGTGAATGCTTCTTGCTACGTCCTTATTCTTCATCCCACCAATCATCGACTTTGGCCCTAAGACTTTAAAATTGTAGCCGGCCCCGAATTGAAGAATGAAGTGGCCACTTTGAGGTGCTTGCTGGGTGGGAAAAGCCGGCATGCCACATTGATATTCAAGTTATCCCAGGTTAAACACGAGTTTAATGGAGGACTTGAACTAGACAAAACAATCAGGCGATCCAAGGATATATATTATATATCTATCTTTTTCGCCGAATATATATCATATCTATCTTTTTCAATTTATATTATGTTAAGTTTCACAAAATATTCTATAGATAGCTACGTCTCTTAAGGGAAATATTCATAGGTAAAACTGAAGAATTGAAAAACACTATATATATTGTGCTCATATATATTAGAAAATATTTATTTTATAATTAAAAAACTCAATATTTAAGAGATTATTGTTTATATATTTCAAAAAGTTTAAATTATATTATACAGATAAACATAGAGAATTAAGAATCCAAAATTATAATGATATTATTCTGAAATTAAAAAATAAAAAGGTATTAAAAATTATTAAAAAACTAAAGTAATTGAAAAATAGAGAAAACTCCATTGAGTAATCTAAGCTTTCTCCATAATAAAAAATTACCCGTACATAGCACGGCCTAATGCCTGTGCATACCACGCTCCAACAATAATAATTTTTTTAATAAGCTCTTGAATGGATTAATTTGGAGGACAAAGAAAAAATTAAGAGTAAGAAAAATAAAAAAATAAGAATTTGATGTATAAATTGAAAAAAAAAGTGATAAAATTTGGGATTAAATTGTAGATAAATGACAGAGATACGAAAGCTTCAAAGATATGTTCTCTAAGAGATGCTTCCGAGATTCACTTATGAGATTTATAAAGTTCTCCTTCTCGGACAGAATCTAGCAGGATATCAGTATCAGGCCACTACCATGTGGTTTTTAGATGCACAATGGGCCCGGACTAATTTATATTCTAGCTGTGTCAAGCGGCCACACCAAATTTTAACTGGGCCAGATAATGAATTTCCAGATCAACATATAACATATATAATACAACCAAGTTCATTTTTTTCATTTACCGATCGACTTGGATAAGCTTTCGGTGGAACTGTTTCATTCCCAGGCTTTGTCCGGAAGGATCCAGTTCAGTGTTTTGTTACAGGACCAAGTAGGGGCAAATGTACAATTGTCGAATCAGATTTAGGAGAAGTAGTTTTTCCAAGCTTTTTTGACGGATAACTGCTGGCCTCTCGCTAGCGTGCAATGATCAGCTTCTGATCAGAGCACCTGGAAAACATGTTAAGACAGTTTTGTTCCCTTCACTGTAAATCACCCGGCCAGCTTTTGATGTTGTGAGAGGAATGACACAGGCAGCGTAAAAATTGATCGTTTCTTCGTCTATCTGATGATAAGAGATTATGCACCATTTATCCCATCGCACTTCCTTTGTAGACAAGATAATATGAAACTCTATAAAAGAACAGGCAAACTAAAACACGCAGACTTTCACTTATCGAATAGAATCTGTAAGACTAGATAAATGGGATCTTCATCTTCTAGAGGACAGACTATATAATTTGCCTATAAATTGCTACTGCAAATCGATTGTGCGAACACCATGAAGTTAGGACTAAGATCATGCATATATTTCCTCTTACAAGTGTCAATATCTTATATCCGCAGACATGTCTCTCGTATTCTGTACTGAATATGATGAGTAGAAACAAATGTCAGGACTTCTTCTCCAGGCGCAATATTAAGCTACTGGTAGTGAAGAATCTCCCTCCACATCATCTCCCTTAAAGAAATGTAAAGAAGAGAATAATGGCTGAATCCTCACTTGATTAGGTGAGGTGAATTTCATTGTAATATATAGTCGTATACAGTGTTCTGTGAACAGAAATAATCTAAACATGACTAAAATACGTAATATATACAGAGTAAGTTATAATGAGCTATAATGGCATAAGATATGCTAAGATTTGGGATAATCTTCTCTATTACTCCCCCGCAAGCTGAACGGGGACTTCGCCACGTGAAACTTGGACCGAATGTCTGCAAAGCGTGAAGAAGATAGACCCTTGGTGAGTGCATCGGCTAACTGTTCATCAGAGTTAATGAAGCGAATAGATAGTTGCTTATGCATGAAACGCTCTCGCACAAAGTGATAGTCAATCTCAATGTGCTTGGTCCGAGCATGAAAGATAGGATTCGCCGTAAGATAAATCGCAGAGATATTGTTGCACCAAAGAGTCGGAGAGTGACACTGTGAAATCCCAAGTTCCCGAAGGAGAGACTGAAGCCATAAAATTTCAGCAGTGGCATTGGCGAGACTCTTGTACTCAGACTCAGTACTCGACCGGGCGACTGTCCTCTGCTTTTTGGAGCTCTAAGAGACGGGATTGGAGCCAAGGAAAACAATGAAACCACTGACAGAGCGACGATCATCAGGGTTACCGGCTCAATCAGCATCCGAGAAGCCATGAATAGATGAGATGGAGCCCGGGCGAATATGAAGACCATAGGTAATTGTACCCTTGAGATAACGAATGATACGTTTTACCGCCATCCAGTGAGTAGTAGTTGGACAGTGCATAAACTGACATACCTGATTTACTGCATAGGCAATATCAGGTCTAGTGAGAGAGATATTGGAGGTTGCCAACCACACTTCTGTAGAGAGAAGGGTCCTGAAAGGTATCTCCATCATGAAGAGAAAGTCTGGATCCGGATGAGACTGGGGAGCTGATAGGCTTGCATTCCAGCATAGAAGTGCGAGCTAGTATATCATGAATGTACTTGGACTGTGTGAGGTAGAGTCCAGTACCATTAGTTCGAGCCTCCATCCCAAGAAAGTAGTGAAGAGGACCGAGATCCTTCATGGCAAATTCCCGGTGTAAAGCAGTAATTATGGAATGAAAGGGTGCACCTGGAGTTCCCGTCAAGATGATGTCATCAACATAGACGAGAAGATATACAAGATAAGTAGGTCCTCGAAGAATGAACAGTGAGGGATCAGCTTTGGAATCTGAAAATCCAAGTCTCTGAAGATATGTATTGAGGCGCTGGAACCAGGCCCGGGGGGCTTGTTTGAGCCCGTAGAGAGATCGGCGGAGTCGACAGACATAATCAGGGCGAGAAGTATCAATGAAGCCAGGAGGTTGAGACATATAAACCTCCTCGGTGAGATGCCCATGAAGAAATGCATTCTTCACGTCTAGTTGTCGAATCGGCCACTGGGAGGAGACATCAATAGATAAAACTGTCCGAATGGTAACAGGCTTGATGACTGGACTAAACGTCTCTGAATAGTCGACTCTTTCTCTCTGATTAAAACCCTTTGCCACCAGTCGAGCCTTATATCGATCAATGGTGCCATCAGCCTTCTGTTTAATGCGATAAACCCATTTGCAACCAACCACATTCTGCGTAGGAGATGGCGGGACAAGTCCCAGGTATGATTCTGGACTAATGCCAGATATTCCTCCTCCATTGCTACCCGCCAATTAGAGTGTTTACGGGCTTGTATAAAGGTCTGAGGTTCCTGCAAAGCAGTGGAAACAGAGAAAGCAGAAGGACGGCGAGATATGGTGAATCAAGGAGGAGGCAGAGTACCATCCTTAGACCGTGTCGTCATCCTGTGAGTATTCTGAGGAGCAGGCGCAACATCATTACCCACAGTATTTTCAACCGGAATTCCAGACTCAGTGAACTGGTCATGAATCTCAGGAGTAGGAACATGCAACTCACTAGGTAGGGTGGCAGGATTACTAGGCTCACAAAATGGCATGGAAATAGATGAAGGAATGGGAATATAAGTGGAAATATTATTTGAAGAGGAGGGAATAGACATACCAGTAGCAAGTGTGGGGCCAAAAGAGGACTGACTAGCATCCACCGAGATAGGCCCACCTGTCCTGAAAGGGAAGGAATTCTCATCGAAGATAACTCGAGTGGATAAGAAGATGCGACCAGTGATAGGATTCAGACATTGATATCCCTGATAGTGATAAGGATATCCAAGAAAGATACATGGTTGAGATCGAGGTTCTAATTTATGGCGATTGTAAGGGCGTAGATAAGGATAACAGAGACACTCAAAAACTCGTAAGGTAGAATAATCAGGTGGACTACCATGAAGTACCTCAAAAGGGGATTTGAAACGAAGGGATTTTGTGGGTAACCTGTTAATTAGGTACACTGCTGTTTCAAAGGCAAAATCCCAAAATTTCGGTGGAATGGAAGAGTGAGAAAGTAGTGTAAGTCCCATGTCAACAATGTGACGGTGTTTGCGTTCAGCGGAGCCATTCTGTTGAGGAACATGAGGACATGAAATACGGTGAAAGATACCATTGTCCTGCAATTCAGACTGAAAATCTGCAGAGAGAAATTCTTTTGCACCATCTGATTGAAAATACTTGATTCGACGTCCATGAAGGTTCTCAATTTGAAGACGAAATGCTCGAAAAACACTAAGTACATCAGATCGAGATTTAAGGGCATAAAACCAGGAATATTTACTGTAATCATCAAAAAAGTGAATGTAATAATGATGACCAGTATGAGAAGTGATTGGTGCAGGACCCCAGATATCAGTATGAACAAGCTCAAAGGGAAGTGTGCTTTTATGAAGAGTGGGTGGAAAAGTATTGTTTATTATTTTTCCCGCTTGACAAGCAGAACAGATGTGACCAACATGATCATTATTAAGGAAACAAGAAGTACATAAGGCACGATGAACTATGGGAAAAAGATGAGTGCCCAAGGCGTTGATGCCATAGGACACTGGATCCAGACATAGAGAGATGAGCTTGAGGACGGTCGATGGGCCTGTCTCTTGGATGGAAACAGTAGAGTCCATCTCTAACTGGGCCACGCATAAGCTCCTTGCGCGTATGACGATCCTTCACAATGAAACAGTCTGGGTGAAGCTCAAAGAAACAAGTATTGTCTCTAGCAAATTTGGATATAGAAATAAGATTTTTGGAAATATGTGGAGCATAAAGAATATGATTTAAGTGTAAAGGACGCTGAGAGAGTTTAAAAGTGGAGGAACCAGATGCAAGAACAAGAATTGATTTACCATCACCCACGAAGATGTGATCGGAATGTGAGGTATCATCATGAATATTGAGATTGGATATGTCAGATGTGACATGGTGTGTTGCCCCTGAGTCCATGTACCAGTCTGGATCATGAATTCCCGGAGAAGCACCATGGGCTAGATGAGCCTGTGCCCCAGAGTACTGACAGGATAGAGCGGTGTGGCCCGGACGATTGCAAAGTTGGCAAATAATCATCGAATTGGGCTGGAAAGCTAAGTTGCCAAAAGGAGCTGGGCCTCTAGCGGTATTATAAGCTGAACTGGGCCGACTAGAAGTAAATGGCCCAAAGTTGCCTAGAGGCCCAAAGGAAACTGGGCTGAGTCGCGAGTCACGGGCTTGACCCGAGTTTTGACCCGAGTTGTGCTGACCCGAGTAATGCTGCCCGATTTGCCCGTGTCTTCTCTGCCCGAAAGCTTCACCCCCAAAATTAAAATTAGGGTTTCCTCCTCCTTGGTTTCGATCAGCTGTGTTACCCGAGCCTCCCGAGCCGCCTCTGCTACCAGAGTTCTTCTTACCGGCGTTGTTTTTCCCGTAGTTCTTCTTGCTGCCGTTGCTTCCCTTTCGCCCGTCCGTGTAGAGAACTTCCGTAGGTCCTGCGCCAAGCAAACCTGAAAGTGGAGCACTCGCAGAGGGATTCGACTGAGGTCCGTGAGCGTAGAGGCGGCGCTCTTCGTGACCAACAAGCAGAGATTGAAGCTCGTCGGTACTCATGGTAAGCATCCGCTCTGACTGGGCTAGAACAATCGGTTCCCAATCGGGACCGAGCCCTGTGTAGATTCTGCGATTGATGTCTGCTGGTGTTTTAGGTTTTCCGATTTGGGCATATCGTAGAGCCTGTTCTTTCACCGTTCCGATGAATTTTTCCATTGACTGACTCCCTTTCTTCAGGTCACGCCACTGCTGATCGAGAAGATCCTCCTGTGCAGCGGTTTGAGTGAGAAACGAGGTGGCAAGGGATGCCCACGCCTCCTGAGAAGTCTTAGCAGCAAGAATGGTGACGCCTATTTCCTCTGTTACTGTAAGCATCACACAGGTTAGTGCAAAATTGTCTCTGGATTCCCACCTCAAATAGTCGGGATTAGGTGTTGTAACTCCATCTGCTCCGGTAATGGTTTTTTTTGGTGCAACTGTTCGACCTTCAACGTGGTCCAGCAACCCATAGGTAGCAAGTAGAGGTGTCATAACACCCTTCCAGTAGAGATAATTTCTTCCATTAAATTTGACAGGAATAGTCGGGATACTTGAAGGAGTTTGAATATTATGAAGAAGGAATGAGTGAGGTATTGTTAGTATCAGCCATGAGTGTAGAAGTAAGAATGGGAGAGATTAAGAGGACTGTGAGAAGGGCTGAGAAAAGCCACAGGTAAGGATCAAAAGAGATAGGAAGCAATACGAGTGTTATTCCGATTTAGAGCTCTGGTACCATAAAGAAATGTAAAGAAGAGAATAATGGCTGAATCCTCACTTGATTAGGTGAGGTGAATTTCATTGTAATATATAGTCGTATACAGTGTTCTGTGAACAGAAATAATCTAAATATGACTAAAATACGTAATATATACAGAGAAAGTTATAATGAGCTATAATGGCATAAGATATGCTAAGATTTGGGATAATCTTCTCTATTATCCCTCATCGTATTCTCATCCATGTTGTCCTCGACAGTGAGCTTCATGGGAAACTGGGCAGGATGGACAGTTCTCGGATCATAATAGGGCGCCATGTAAGGGTGGTCGAGCGCCTCAGCAGCAGCGATCCTCTTGCTTGGATCGAACGCGAACATCTCTTGAGCAGGTTCAAACCCATAGAATTCACTCTGGGAGAGAGTCTTGAGAGTCAGTTTCCATTGAAGTAAGGCACGGACTTGATGTGTCTTCTGGACTATGCACTCAGGACGAAATCAAAATTCGCTTCCCCTGGGGTCCCGAGTATGCCGATTATGCGCTGCAACTGGTTCTGGGTATTGGTGCCACGGAAGATTGGTGTTTGCCAGGCATTTCCGCGAAGATGCACCCAACTGACCAGACATCAATTGAGGGCCCGTAGTTTGTGTTGCCCAGGAGGAGCTCTGGTGTGCGGTACCATCGAGTTACAACGTATGATTTCATGAACTCCGAGTCGGCTCTGGCTGTTGCTATTGAGAAACCAAAGTCGCGGATCTTTACTCTTTGGGTGACAATTGGAGTTGATGAGGATGTTCTGGGGCGTCAGATCCCGATGGAGGACAGTTGCCAAGTGTATGTAGTTGAGGCCGCACAGTATCTGGAAGACAAAGTCCCTGATCTAGTCCTCGAATAACAGGTTCCCAGATTGGATATAGTTGTGCAGGTCGGTCTCCATGAGCTTGAAGACCAAATAAACATCCTTGAACCTTGTCCTCTGGTTCGGTAACATGACATGCTTGAGGGTCGACAATATTCTAGTGCTGGATTTGCCTGCGAATCTTGAGTTCCCCCCTGGGCGCTGGCAGCAGTTATGGGGTGCTCGAACACATCGGAGATCTTCTTTATCGCGATGTTCTCATTCGTCCCCAGATTGAGAACAGGGCAGACCACGATAGGAGCCACTTCCCAAGGGCTCGAGGGGGTAGTACTTGATGTCAATCTCGAACTTGGTCGGCCATACGAAGTAGCATCTCCTAGTGACCTGAACTAGATTCCCCATCTACTCTAACTCTACTTAGCCTGAGAAATTAACAAATCGTCTTCTCCATAAGCTATCCGATTATTTAACGAAGAACTACCAAACTCTATTCTTTTCATCCGACTAAAAGTGCCGCGCCTTCTTGAACATTGACTTCAACATTCAACAAGGTATGATGAAGCCGGAAGCATTTGCTGTAATCTTCATAATGAAAGTGCAAAATAAAATAAAGCACGACGATGAAACAGATTCCCGACAAGTGCAAGAATGAAAAAATAGAGATTCTTTACTTTGCAACAGCTTTTTTGCATCGCCCTTCTTCTCCCTGTGCACTGCCAATCGCTGAACTTTTCCGGGATGACTCTAACGGAAACCGTCACGAATTGAAGAGGATGATGTTTAGTTTATATGTAAAATTTTCATAATGCTATGATACATTTTGTGATTTTTCCATACAGGAAGATACAGATCTGTTTACAAAAGGAAAAGCATTATCCATGAGGCTATTTGGGGTTTTAATTACAAATTAATTTGAAGTCTATTAAATCCCAGAGATGTTTTATTTTCCAACTTCCGCTTGTAATGGCTATGAAATCCCATGAAGATAGTAATCACTATGAAATCCCATGACGCGGTGGGATCTTTGATGCTGATCAGGCTAAGTATATCATTCCACATATAACGATAGTGTAATTTAAATTTAAATATATAAAATTGAAAATCTTACTGTGATTCGTTACAAAGTCGATATAGTGCCCCGCTGAGAAGGATGACATTCCGGTCTTATAAAGTATCGAACTCACTTTTCTGTGACATGTTCAAATAGAAATAGTGATCTCGAGTTCGTTCTTCCTATCGTCATGCCTACTAACTTCTTGGCATCTTATTTAGGAGCCCCATTCCTAGAAAGTACGGATTATATATTTTCTGTAATTTGCCCAAGTGAGTTTGTTTTCTTAACTGATTTGCTATTAAATATGCAAAACCAAAAATCTGGAGTTCAATTCTCATAATAGGAATTCCATGCCACATTATTTTTCATATCTTCTATTTTCTACTTATAAGGCTATTGCTTGTCCTACATCCTTTCGTTGTTTTAAGGTTGGGTTTATAGCGGTGGTAGATTGCTATAAGAAAAAATGCAAAATAATTTATAGAGAAACGGCTTTGGGTACAAATGACATCGTCCTTGATTAAAAATCAAGATGTTTTGATTTACACTTTGTTACTTATTTCTCTTCCTCTCTTCTTCTTTCGATCTTTGTTACAAACCTAGCTAAGAGTAAACTGAACCATGTCCGATCATATCATATCAAATTGATATTAAGAATATTGCATATGAGAAGTTGAGAACTGAGTATAGTATGAACAGTATCACATCCTTCTGATATATCCTACATATCCCTATTGCTCGATATATAGTTCATTTATGGTATAGAAAAAGGTTGAATTTGACCTTTGGTCTTACGCGTACTTTTGAGCTGAATCTATCCTAAACCTTCTCAATATGGTGTAATTTTGGTCCTTTTATTATTTTTCAAATTAGAAATAATGATGTGTCGTTTATTTAAATAAAATTTACATTTTACAATTTTTTTTTAAAAAAAAAACTGGTTTGAAATTCAGAAGGGAGAACTGAAGGTAGCCGGAGAGGGCTTTGGCGACGGCCAGCCCTCTATAGGCCACCAGATTGACTGACGGCGAGGCCCCTTGATCCCCTAATAGAGAGATCCCTAATACCATATTCACGATCTCCTGATTAGGGGAGAAGGGGGCCTAGTGACTAGTGAAGCCCTTAACGACCCCTCCCTTTCTCCCTTTTAATTTTTTTTTTACTTTTAATATGTTGAGAATTAATTTTAATTAAAATAAAAAGTCACATGAAAGTTAATTAAAAATTAGTTTGTGACCAAAATAAATTGGTTTTTGCTAGGATGAGAATATTCTTAATTAAAATACTTAGTTTGGTTCCTTCGAATTTGGCTCATTGCATGTGTTAATGTCGGCGTGAGGCAGTGACCTAAGAATATATGACTTTAAGTGCTGAGGGGGAACTTACGATGAAACCACCGAGCACAATAATCTGTGGTAAAAAAGGACAGGAAAAAAAAAAAAGACCACCGCATTACTAAGTACGAGGTTGATTGCACTCAAAAAATTACAAAAAAGATTTGTTAGAAAAGAGTTTTCCCACGGTTGCGTGGCTATCGATCCACGAAAAAGAGGCCGTGAATCCACTTTTCGTCAGTGTCACGTCTTGGCACTGACGAAACTGTTTCCTTTTTTTTGTTGAACTTTTCTTTCAACCTTTAAAATTTGCAGAGTGTTTCCCCAACCTCCGTGAAAAAGGCGCCTTACTTCTCGATCATTTTCTGACCAAAATGAGCCACATGCAATTACAAAAAAAAGAAAAAGAGAAAAGAAAACCAAACCCCTGACAATAATAGAAAACCAAACCCCTGCAATTGCTTCATTTCTTCTTTAGATTATAATAGGAAACCAAATTGTGTAGATATTTCCTAAGAATTAAGTAAAATTTTTGTTTAATCTTCCTAATTATTCTTTTAACTTCTCACAATGATATGAAATTAATTTGATCAACATCTGCATAATTTTATTAAATGTGAGTGTCATAAGAATAATTAGGCGCACTTTTCTTTTAGGAATATTTAGCATTTTTTTCCAAATAATATACCACTGTCGTAAAGATAATAAAGAAATAAATGAATTAAATGGGTATCTCAACTTTTCAAAGCATACTCCTCAAACATAGGACTTCCATCTCCAATTATTATATCCATTTCTTCCAACAAGAAGGCATATTGTGCATCCATGGGTCTATGTACTTCTTAGGTTGGGATTGATATAACTTATTTTTAATAAAAATAAATTGTTTTAGGTTCAACAACCAATATATTTCGGGGCAACGGTCTCATCCAGTGAACTTTGGTTACTAGTCATATCACAGGATTGGTATCCTCGAAGAATATTAGCAGTTCTCACTTACCATAGCTGTATATATGAGGAACTTTCAATCAAATGTATGATAAAATTAAAAATAAACGAATTTTATGTGCTCCACAAATTTTAATGTGTCTAGTAGTGGGAAAAAAAAAGAAGAAAGTTGAGTGGATATGGAAAAGGAATGAGCAGCAATCACCAGATATTTTCTCAGTTTGGGATTTTCTGGGTTAATGCAAAGGCCTTTCTCAGCGAGAAATCTCAATTTTGAGTCGTGGAAGAGAGTTCCCACATCTTTTAGAAATTTTTTAATTTGTTAAGTTGACAAGCTATTCTTCTTGACCACAAGTTGACAAATTATTGGAAAAGAGAAAAAGAATTACGATACTTCTGTATTTGTATACATTAGCCAGAATAATGTAAGTCTCTTCTCATCAAAACTTACCATTAGCGCGAAATCATGTCTTCTTCATAATGTGAAAGTGAGGTCATAAAGGTAAAGTCAAGTCTTCTAAAGATATAATTCTTAGGTGGCGTTCGATAAATTAAGTGCTTAAGCACTTAATTAGTTAAGAAAAGAAATGTAGATGTGTTTTGAGGAGTTAAAGGCATCAATAAGTGAAAAATAATTTATTCTATTAAGTCAAATTTTTTGACTTAATTCATTGAGTAGTTTTTTACTTAATGATTAAGTAGTTTAGACACTCATCTCTCATCTTTCCCTCATTCTCCCATTCATTTTTCCTTATAATTAACTTGTAACTAATTTTTAAGCACTTATTTGATTAAGTTCAAACAAACACAGCCTTAATTTAGTCCAATTAATTCATATTCGTTTGCCTACTTAAAAAAGAATTATTATTGTTTTTCCATAATGATGAGACGTTGCATTTTTTGAAAATTTATATGTAAAATATGTACTAA
This sequence comes from Punica granatum, assembly GCF_007655135.1. Classification (NCBI taxonomy): domain Eukaryota; kingdom Viridiplantae; phylum Streptophyta; class Magnoliopsida; order Myrtales; family Lythraceae; genus Punica; species Punica granatum. The sequence continues at coordinate 6,610,127 of NC_045129.1, forward strand.
TAAACCCTAAATAACCTAAATTATTTTCTAACTTTTTTATCAATTGTTTATATATGTGTTTGTTACAAAGAAAGATACATGGGTCTAATATAATGAAAGAAAAATCGTAATGGCTAAAAAAACAGAGCACTGATTTACCTCAATGAGTATTGGACTTGAAACATTTTGGTTATCAGGCGAAATCATGCGCTATTACACTACGTTTTTTTTTATTGTTTATAATTTTAGAGAAAAAAGGGGAATATGTTATTTTGATAGTTGCTATGTACTTAATGAGGTTGTTGTGAACATGGGAAGCATCATTAAAAGGACAGATTTTGAAGGTTAATATTAAGAGTTATTATCCCACATTGGAAAAGATATAAAAAAAAACTTTTAAGTTTATAAGAAGTTAAATATCATATATAGTTTATAAGCTTGAACTTTTATAGAGTGATCTCAATTAATGGCTTCAGCTTATAGTTTCAGTATGAATTTTACATGATATCTTATACGTGGTATTATTTTACCACCATCCACACAATTTTATAGACTGATACATAAATACGAAAACCTCAAAATGTATACATCTCATAAAAGGAGGGAAAGTGCCACTTAGAAGGACATCATAATTTAACGTAGAAAACCTCAAAATGTGGAGGAAAAATCACGGGGCCCAAACATGTAAGGATTTCAAGCATAAGCCATATGCATTATATAAATACATAAGTATAATTATGGAAAAAATTATACATCATACAAGGAGGAAAAGTGCCACCCCATCATGATTTGATGTAGAAAACCTTCAATATGTTAGAATAAGCCATACGCATTATATAAATAAATACGGAAAAATTTATATACATCATACAAGCGGACAGAAAGTGCCACCAAAAAGACGTCATGATTAGGAAACCCTCAAAATGTTGAGGACAAATCATGGGGCCTAAACACGTAAGGATTTCAAGTATAAGCCATACAATGTAGGTCTCTCTCTTGACCCTCATAGTAATCAAAACGAAATTAGTATCTTGAGGGAGAAAAAATCCTAGTGCAGTGACACAAAATGCTAATTCGAAACTAAGAGATTATAAATTCAATTTTTATTAGTGTGATTTATTTGCGCCTTTATTTTGATTTATTTTATATCTTTACATTAGCCCATAAGCCTTCTTTTATGATCGGGAAAAAAATTATTATCTCTAGGGATTTATTAGAGATTTACTACTCATCTTCCTCCAACACTTTGTGGAATCGTGTAAAAAATTTCATATAAAAAATTATTTAATTTATCAATAAAACTAATATTTATAGAAACTTAGATTTATTTGGGAATTTAGATTTTTTTTCATTTTTCATGATTAATATTAATGTTTATTTTAAAATTTTCTACAACAATCAATTGTCATTATTAGATAAAGACTCACATGTTACATAGATTACACGTATATTATTTAGTTTATTGGGAAAAAATTTTAGATAAAATATTTAATGTTGACATTTTAATGTTTATTCTCGATTTTAGATGAAAAATTAAATTCTTTAAGGAATCAAAAAGACGTTTAACCAAGAGATGAATGTTTCAAAAAAAGTGAATCGTGCCGCATTTTTTCATTCGGTTTTTATATATTGGAGTTGATAATTGATTAACCATAATTAATATAAACAAATTCTAATGAGCATACCACAATTTTGCACCCTAAGCCATCATTCTCATATATCACTACCCAGAAAACTGTTTTAACACAGTCCGCACGCATTATTCCTAATCACAGAAAACTGTTTTAACACGATCCACTATAATATAGAACCAATATACTCGATCATCGTTCTCCACGGACTATATATTATTCGACTATATATTCTCCATACTCGATACAATTACAGCTCTCTCCAAAGAGCTTCAATCATCTCACATCAGTTCCGCTGCCCCGGAGCTCCTCAACTCCCCTCGAAGGAGCTCAACCGCCGCTCTCGCACTCTCAATCTCACATCTATTGTGAGGGCTAGTTGCTCCTTAAATGTGTTAGTGCCACAGCAAGAAAATCTATATTTATAAAGGCTATCCAAAACTCTGTTAATTTGATTGGAGAAATGGCCATGAAGTAATGGGGACCATGCCCTGCACCCCATTCCCTGCCAAAAAGGAGATAAAAGATACCCATAACATTTTCTTCAATTGGGTATATAAATGCTCTCCCATATGCCAGCATCAGTGCATGCCGGCGATTATTATCACTCCGCTATGCAATATTTGAACTCTGGAGTTTGAATGTGAATATTAGACAACAACTTGTACAAGTAATGATCCCGTCTTGTGGCGTCCCACCAAATACCTAGTATTATCGATCGCTGGAGTCAAATTAAAAACGCAAACAGGCCCACATTTTAGCATATGTCTCCTTAGACTATTACTCAAAGGATCCTCCCGACAAAAATGGTGAGAGTTCACATTGCAGCAAACAACATGGTGCACGCATGCAGCCAATCCTCCACGGTGGCAGAACGATAGAACATCGTTGTCTGGATGTGTGCAAAACACGAGGGAAAATAATTGAGCAGTCGAGAAAGTAAGTGCAGTGCACTTAACACTTGCCCCTATCTCATAACTAAAAAAAGTTTCAAGTCTGAATCTTGTCACAATCAACATATTTTTTTGAACTATAATATTCAAAAATCCAATTGGGCAATCCCCACCTTCTCTTTCTCTTCCTTCCCGACTTCTCTCTCTTCTGCTCTGTCTCTCTCTGTGAATCTCAAACCCTCAACCGAGCCCCAAATCTGAAGATCGACACCGGTTGAGCCTTCAATCGTGATTGTGGGCGAGGATGGCGTCTTCATCTTCTTCTCTGTCAGAGTTGATTGGAATAAAAATTAGGGTTTTTTCTGTTTTGGTGGCCGATTTGCAGAGGAGAAAGAAGAGGGTGGGGCAAAATTGAAAAATTTTAAAAGATTTGGGTCGTTTTGAAATTTTAAAAAGTTTATAGTAGAATTAAACTGAGCACAACTCTGTTTCCAAGCATGACCTTAGGTCATGTATGAACTCTTGTATTTGGAAATCTAATTGGGTTTTGACTAACCCAGTTAAGTCGGGTGGACCCATTAAGGAGAAAAACTTTCCCAGCGTGAATTTTTTGCATTCACAAGGACTCGTACCCGAGAAATTGCTTAAGCGGAACAAGCGCTGAACCGCTTGAACTAACTCACATTGATTTATTCGCATTTTCTTATTAATTAGACTGTCTAATTTTGTCATACTCAACTCACTGATTTCTGCTGTAACTGAGAAAAACAAAATAATTTGAGTAGTCAATTATGAAGCATAAAAAAATGCTGTCCATCGATACACATGTTTTGAAGGGTCAGCAATTTTTTTCTTTGTTTTATTTTCTTTTTACAGGCATCGAACTCTTCCCAAGCGCCAACCGGGTACTTCTGTTTCCTGTCAACTTCCCTAGTTTGAACCAAACTTTAAAAACTATGCATGTAAGTGTCATTTCTTTTTTCCAAGCTGGACCCACCAGAGGGCTCTCTATAAATAGCGGGGAGCTGGCACCCGAAATGAGCCCATATACAAACTCATATATAACATATCAATCAATTATAGAAAGAGATCAGAGAGAGAGAGAGGGAGAGATGGAAGTAATGAAAGTGCTTCACATGAATGGTGGAGTTGGGGAAACAAGCTATGCTAGCAACTCTCTGGTTCAGGTATATATATATATATATACATTTTGTACACACACATATATGTACATGTATGCATGCATATATCGACATACGTTATACTAATTATGCATGTACATATATATATATATATATATTGCATACCATATATGCATGATATGTTGATCCCCTTCGTGGAGATAAAGTTCGCTGTAGATCTGTCCAACCCTGCTTCACATGCACTTACAAAGGAGGAAGGGGGTTTAATGTAGTAATATAAATCAAATTAGAACTAAGGAGTTTTGTAGTTTAAAAAAATGGTACTTGAGAGAATAGATGATATAGTCCAGAAATCATGAAGGGAAGTCGAGTTGGGGAATGGTTCCAACTCGACCCTCTGGAGACTTAAGTTAAGAATGTCTCATGCTTGATGTCGATTTCATGTTTCTTAAGTCCTTTGTGACACACAAGCATATGCGACATATCACAGTGTACCGATTGTTGTGTAGATCGATTGACATGGACTTAGTCAGTCCCCCAGTGTCAAATCATCCCCCTACTGCTCACTCTTACATGTTCTCTTGGTGAGGTCTATATGGTTCAAGCTATATGGTTCTTTTGTGTGCAGAGAAAGGTGATATCGATGACGAGACCCATCATGGAGGAAGCCATAACCGCCCTGTACTTAAGCATCTTACCACATCCAACAACCCTAGCGATAGCGGACCTTGGTTGCTCGTCAGGCCCGAATACGCTCTACGTAGTCTCTGAGGTGATCAGAGCTGTGGAGAATTTCTGCCGGGAGATGGGGCACAACGAGCCTCCTGAGTACCAGGTCTTCTTGAATGACCTTCCCGGGAACGACTTCAATGCCATATTCAGGGCGCTGCCAAGGTCCACGGAGAAGCAGGGCCAGTGTTTCTTCACCGGGGTCCCAGGATCTTTCTATGACAGGCTCTTCCCTAGCAAGAGTTTACATTTCGTTCACTCTTCGTACAGTCTCCAGTGGCTATCTCAGGTGATTTGGCTCGCTCAATATAGAGCTAGACAGCAAAAAAGGATTATGTCTCGATGTTACCTTCTCGAAGATAAATAATATATATATATGTTTTGATTAAATTTCAGGTTCCTGAGGGACTAGAGGGTAACAAAGGGAACATATACATGGCGAGCAGTAGCCCTCGGAGCGTGATCGATGCTTATTTCCAGCAGTTTCAGGATGACTTCTCGTTGTTCCTAAAGCATCGTGCACAGGAGCTGGTGTCAGGTGGGCGCATGGTCTTAACGATCTTGGGCAGAAGAAGCGAGGATCCATCGAGCTCAGAATGTTGCTGCATTTGGGAGCTCTTGGCAATGGTCCTCAATGAGATGGTTTCCGAGGTAATTAATTATAATACTTGGGATTCACACATATAAACGGCATCTATGAACAAAATTTTAATTGGTTTTCATTTGTTTGCTCAATTAGTAGTACCTCTAGAGTCCACTTCTTCCCCATACTACCAGTAAAAGATAAAATGCAAAGACTACTATTAACGCAGCCCAAGCAAGTATAAGTTAGACGGGAGAGATCTTCAGACGGAATAGAAACTGATATGACATATGAAGAACCACTACCTCTGGCTTAGAAACTTTGCTTTTTGAATATTTGTTAAAAAAATACGTAGGGACTGATAGAAGAGGAGAAGATGGACAGCTTCAACATCCCGCAATACACGCCCTCCCCCTTGGAAGTGAAGGCAGAGGTTTTGAAAGAAGGGTCTTTCTCCATCAACCGTCTGGAGGTCTCGGAAGTGAATTGGAGCGGCAACAAGAAGACGACTGAGTACAATGGTCACCAGAGCAGGAACGGGAATCTCCATGGCGAAGGATACAGCGTGGCAATGTGCATGAGAGCTGTTGCTGAGCCCATGCTGATCAGCCACTTCAGGGAAGGAATCATAGAGGACGTGTTCCGGCGCTACAGGATGCTGATTGAGGACCGGATGGCGAAGGAGAAAACCGAGTTCATCAATGTCACACTCTCTCTCACCAGAAATCCAGCATGAGACAACAAGAAGAGAGAAGAAGAATGCGGTTCCCTATATGTGGCTGCTTTTTGGTAACTGCAGTAATCTCATGGTGCAGAAGTATTTAATTAGTTCCTTCCTATATGTGGTTGCGTTTTAAGTTGTTGGCTATCATGGCGAATGCCATGTTAAAACAAGCTTGTATTGCCGCTTTGATGCCCGGATTTCATATCCGTGGCTGCTTTGTCATGGGATGTGATTGGTGTGATTGATCATATAGTTGTGCTCGTTTCATCTAATGCCGTAATGAAGGTTTCAGTTCAAATTCACTGCTCGGCTATTCAAATAAAGTACTCAAAGCTACAATATGAAATTTATTAAGAAAATCGCCAAACGGCATGCATCAAGCGAATTGATTATGACCCCCAAGTGCGACAAGGCGATACAACTTCATCAATGTACAAGACGAAGAAGAACCAATGAATTTTTTTTTTCCAAATTTGTAGGAGAAATTGCTCTCGCAATTCCGGGAGATCAAGCATTGAAGGTTATTCTCCCTTTGCTGGACTTGAACTTGTGCTCTTCTCCTTACGGATTAGAGTTGCTTATTACTTAACCAGCACTTTGTTTGTAAGAACCAATGAATTTAATGAGAGACTTTAACTCAGAATCTTGTTATCTTCCAAGTTCAAGGAAAGATAGAGAAGAGAATATCCGCCGAGAGATGGGGCACAATGAGCCTCTGAGTACCAGGTCTTCTTGAGTGACCTTCCCCGGAACGACTTCAATGCCATATTCAGGGCACTGCCAAGGTCGAATGGGAAGCAGGGCCAGTGTTTCTTCACCAGGGTCCCGGGATCTTTCTATGACAGGCTCTTCCCTAGCCAGAGTTTACATCCAGTGGCTCTCTCAGGTGATTTGGCTCGCTCAATCTAGTGCTAGACAGCAAAAAAGGATTGTTTCAATGTTACCTTCTCGAAGACAAATAGTTTCTGTACATGTTTTGATTAATTTTCGGGTTCCTAACGGACTAGAGTGTAACAAGGGGAACATATAATTGGCGAGCAGTAGCCCTCAGAGCATGATCAACGCTTATTACCAGCAGTTCAGGACGATTTCTCATTGTTCCTAAAGCATTGGCGCAGGAGCCGGTGTCAGGGGGGCGCATGGTCTTAACGATCTTGCACAGAAGAAGCGAGGATCCATCGAGCACAGAGTGTTGCTGCATTTGGGAGCTCTTGGCAATGGCTCTCAATGCGATGGTCTCCGAGGTATATAATTAGATGTAATACTTGGGATTCGCACACAATATAGAAAGGGCATCTAAACACAAACCTATTTAAATTGGTTTTGATATATGTATGTATAAGTTAGACATGAAATTTTCAGACGAAATAGAAACCGATATGACTATTAATAAGAAACACGAATATGTTGTATACGACGAACCACCAAAGATATGACTATTAGTGGCGAGGAAGTATTATAAATTTTATAGTATAAATAACAAATTTAGTGCATGGTCGTATTTAATTACGCCTTCCTATATGTTGTTGCTTTATAAGTCGTTGGTCCTCGTGGTAAATGCCGTGTTAAAATAAGCTTGTATTGCTGCTTTGATGCCTGGATTTCATATCTGTGGCTGCTTTGTCATGGGATGTGATTGGTGCATCATATATGGTTGTGATCGTTTCATCTAAATACCATATTTTAGGTTTCAATTCAATACTCTGCTATTCACATAATGTCCTCCTCAAAGTAACAATATGAAAATTATTAAGAGATTTCATCAAGAAAATTGCCAATCGGCACCCATTAAGCTAATTGATTATGACCTCCAAGTCCAACCATGACAATATAAAATCATTCATTGTACAGGATGAAGACGAACGAATGAATTTAATGAGACATTAACTCAGAATCTTGTAATTCTTCCCAAGTTCAAGACAAAAACAGGGAGGCGAGTGAACCCAAAAGAATCTTTGATGCGGCAGAAGACACGAAAAATTGATACCTTGAAAAAAATAGGTTCTGATGACCTTGTTTCGAGGGAAACAATATCCGGAGCACAACTCATCGCCGTCGGCGATGAAAACACGAGATTTAGGCTGAATTCCATTGTTTAGGGTCTCAAACAGGCAATTTTATATTATTTAGGACGTTTTTTGCTATTTTAAGAAATAGTTTATTTTATAGAATATTTTATTTTTTTCGTTATATTTTCGTTTTCTCTATTTAAACGATGTAAGCCCTAGGGATAAGATTGTTTTTTCGGATTATCAATAAAGTCTTGGAGCTACAGTGCTCTTTCGCCCAATCTTGGGTTTGATTCGAGTTTGATGCCTATTTCCTGGTATTCGTAGAATCAATAGGTTGTAGAAGGTTGTTGTCTGGTATTCATGTGCGAATCAACAAATCGCAATTAGTTCCGATGCGTCAATTGGTATCAGAGCTTGCGGTTTGATCTTGAACAACCATGCCACCCAGGAGAAGGGATCGTGTGGACGATGTTCTTGACCGTGACAACCTGCGACATCTGTAACAGAGGATGGAGGAAATCAATTCGCTTCCCTTGGGGTCCTGAGTATGCTGATTATGCGCTGCAACTGGTTCTGGGTGTTGGTACCACGAAAGATTGGTGTTTGCCAAGGCATTTCCGCGAAGATGCACCCAATTGACCAGACATCAATTGAGGGCCCGTAGTTTGTGTTGCCCAGGAGGAGCTCTGGCTTGCGGAACCATCGAGTTACAACGTTCGAGTTCATGAACTCCGATTCGGCTCAGGCTGTTGCTATTGAGAAAACAAAGTCCTAGATCTTTACTGACACAACGTACACGCAAACAACCTGTCACAGATCCGTTAATTCCGTAGAATACCAGAACTACGACCTTCAATCCCCAATTGATTCTTCGAATTCCTAGGAAATTGGCATCCAACTCGAATCGAATCAGAAAAATGGTAAAAGAGCACGATAGCTCCAAACTTTATTGAATGATTAAAAAACAATTGTTTAGCCCTAGGTTTATATCGCTTAAATAGGAAACGAAATTACATGAAAGAAATACAATTTACCCTAAAAATTGCAAAAATGCCCAAATAACATAAAATTGCCGTTTGATACCCTAAATGATGGAATTCGGCCTAAATCACATCTAGTCAAGGCCAAAGGCCATGAGTTGTACTTCGGAGGCCGTTTCCTTCGAGACAAAGTCGTCAGAACATGTTTTTCTCAAGGTACCGATTTGCCACGTCTTTTGTCGCATCATTTACTCTTTGGGTGATAATTGGAGTTTACGAGGATGTTCCTGGGTGTCAGGTCCCGATGGAGGACATTTTCCAAGTGTATGAAGTTGAGGCTTCATAGTATCTGGAAGACAAAGTACCTAATCTAGTCCTCGAATAACAGGTTTGTAGGAATTAATTATCCGTAATAAGTAACAAAATTGAACAAAAAAATCGAATAGCAAGATGGATAAAAAGAATGCTATAAAATTAAATGAATTTCACTAGTATAAGAATTTGGAAATTCAAACTGATACAAAGACGAAACCGGAAGATCGGAAGACACTAGAAGGCCGAGTCCCGTGTTTCACACAAACCCCTTGAAACATATTCGTCCCCTCAGGGCGTGCTCGAGGTCACGTGGGCGTTTGTTTTCCAGGATAAAACGGCATCGAGTGCAGCTAGCAGTTGAGCTATCCGCACCCCAGCGAATCAGAAAACGAAGTTGAACACTTTCACTTAACTATGCAATTGTCTTTTCTTCAAAAATATGGGGAATTTACAATTTATAGACAATCGATCAATGAATACATGCTATTGTAGAATTGATAGTGTCATTTCAATTCCTTGCAATTGATGGTGCCGTTCAACTCATAACAATTGATGGTGTCCTTTCAATTTCAAGGATTGATGGTGTCCAATACAAATTCCCCAAACCACCATTCAATACATTCATTTCATTAATGAGAAACAATTTCTCATTCATCAATGCCATAATTTTCCAACAATCCCCCACATAAATGAAAAATTATTTTTTATTTTAACTCATTGAGAGTGTTCAATAGTTGAACCCTGCATAAGATAGGTAGGTGTCACCACCCTTGAACCCTCCCTTGTGAAATGCATGTACTTTGCTAACTGTCCAGTAGACATGATGTCCTTGAATTGTCTTGCTATTTTGCGTAAAGATGACACACACTTTACATAGGAATCAACTAACTTCCTTTCGGTTCTCACTGTTGTGTCCATTTTGGCCATGGAACCCCATCCTGGTTTTGCGAGAATTTATGAAGAATTAAGTCCATAGAAATTTTCCTCTGAAGCGGCCCTACTTCTCTCTCACATAGGTGATTTCACATATCATTAAAGCAATTTAAAATGCTAACCTTATTCGTTTATCACTGTTTCATCAAGGAATGGTCCAGGAATTTTCTCCACCTCAGTGGTTTAATTCGGTTCTATAACTTGATTGTCCTATTGAACCAAGATCTTGGGATCTCCAGTCAGTTAGGTTGGGTGTTCGCTATAAAACCTTTCCTCTAATGGATGTCAGACCCATTCCCTTTGACAACTTCTCAAACTGCTCTTTACTTAACTCTTTGGTTAGCGGATTCACTATATTATCCTTTGACCGCACGTAGTCAATAGAGATAATTCAAGTTGAGATTAGTTGTCTAATGGTATTATGTCTACGATGTATATATCTAGACTTATCATTATACATATTATTTTGTGTCATTCCAATTGCCGTTTGACTATCACAGTAGATACAAATTGGTGGCACAAGTTTTTTTTTCCCATTTAGGAATATCCTCTAAAAAATGGTGCAGCCATTCAGCTTCATCTTCACATTTATCCAGAGCAATAAACTCAGATTCCATTGTGGACGTAGCGATAACAATTTGTTTCGAGGACTTCCATGACACTACTGCACCTGCTAGTGTGAACACATATCTACTATTGGATTTTGAATTCGTTATATCAGATATCCAGTTTGCATCACTGTACCCTCTAGGACAGCTGGATATCTAGTATAGTGCATCACGTAATCTCGAGTGTATCTAAAGTATCTGAGTACCCTGACAATTGCCTTCCAATGGTCCCCACTTGGATTACTCGTATATACCTGCTGAGTCTACTAACTGAGTATGCAATATCCGGCCTAGTACAACTCATCAAATACATCAGACTTCCAATAACCCGCGAGTATTCTAACTGAGTAATACTATTCTCTAATCTTTGATCGATGAAGATTATTGTCTATTGGAGTCTTTGAAATTTCGTAATCATTTTTGCTAAATTTTTCTAGAATTTTATCTATGTAATGTGATTGACTCAAAATTAGTCCATCTAATGTTCTCATTATTTTAATTCCTAAAATAATATCTTTCATGTCAAATCTCGAATTCAATATATTCTTCGTTGATTTGATCATTCTGTCATCACTACCAACAATGAGTATGTCATCCACGTAGAGACATAGAATGACAACCATTTTTTGTCTCCTTAATGTATAGACATTTATCACACTCATTGATCTTAAATTCATTGGAAATCATTGCATTATCGAATTTTCGTGCCACTACTTTGGCGTTTGTTTCAATCCATACAATGATTTGACCAATTTACAAACTTTCCTTTCTTTTCCTAGAGCCATGAATAGGTAGTTCCATATAGATTTCTTCATCTAAATCTCCATTTAGGAAAACTATTTTCACATTTGATGAATTTCCAAATTACGCGTGCCACAATTGCAAGTATCATCCTAATGGAATTTATTCTCATCACAGGAGAATAAGTATGAAAATAGTCAAAGCCTTCCTTTTTTCTGTATCCCTTAATTACAAGCCTGGCCTTGTACTTATCAATGGATCCATATGCTTTCTTTTTCCTCTTAAAGATCCATTTGGATCCTAAGGGTTTACAACCAGTGGGGAGATCCACTAATTCCCAAGTGTGATACTACAGAATCGAATCAATTTCACTTTTGATTGCCTCCTTCTAGAGAGGTCCTTTAGAGGAATTCACTGCTTCAGCATAGTTTTGTGGTTCATTTTCTAACAAATATGTCAGAAAGCCATTCCTGAATGTTCTTTTCAATTCTAGCTCTTTTGAAGCGTCTAGGTTCAATCTCTTGATCTGAATCCTGGCTTTCATGATCTACGTCATGAAGTCCATCATTCATAGTGTACGAGGTTCGTTTTGACGAACTCGATGCCTTCTTCAATTTACATGGAAATGCATCTTCAAAGAACGATGCATTCCTTGATTCCATTATAGTATTCTTGTGTATATCGAGAACCTAGATTCATGCACAAGAAATCGATAAGCACTACTGTTATGTGCATAGCCAATAAGAATGTGGTCCACCTTCTTAACCAATTTTTACTTTCTTTAGTGTCGGAACGACTACTTTTGCCAAGCAACCCCACACTCGCAAGTGATCGTAGGATGGTCTCCTACCTTTGAATAATTCATAAAGGGTCTTTTCCTCTTTCTTTCGAGCTACCTTATTTAATAGGTAATTGCTAGACAATATTGCCTCACCCTGCATATTTTAAGGTAATCCTGAACTTAATAACATCGCATTCATCATGTCTTTCAACGTGCGATTTTTGAGTTCAGCAACACCATTCGATTGAGGTAAATAGGGTGCAATCACTCCGTGTATAATTCAGTGTTATGCACAGAATTCCCCAAAAGACGTTACGTATTCGCCTCCTCTGTCACTCCTCAATCTCTTGATTTTCTTATTGAGTTGATTCTCAACTTCTATTTTATAGAGAACAAATTTCTCTATGGCCTCATCTTTGTTTTTCAACAAAGATACATAACAGTATTTTGTACTATCATCGATAAAGGTAATAAAATAATTATTTCCTCATCTTGTTTTGCGAACTTTAAATAGCATCCATCATTATGAATTAGATCAAGTGGCTCGGTGTTCCTTTCAATCGTTTGAAAGGGTGACCTTGTCAATTTTGCCTCAACACAAATTTCACATTTGTGTTGTGAATCAATTTGGAATGTAGGTAT